>NW_006351503.1:0-544 GCF_000327345.1 Myotis davidii
CTCTCTGAAATCAATAAAAAGAAATATTTTTTTAAAAATCTCCATCTTCCAGGATCATTTCTCTTCTGAGCAAGTTCCGACTGGGATTCCAGGAGGTTCATATCCTTCCTGACATCAACCAGAAGCCGCGGGCTGAGCAGTGAGTCCTGTGGGGGCGGGATGGGGGTGGGGGTGGGGGTCCCCGTGACCCCTGTGCCAACGCCCCTTTCTCTCCGGTGAGCCAAGGGCGGGGGCGCTGTCCTCCCGCCTAGACTGGAACAGGCTCATGGAACCAAAGAGGAGGGAGGGGGTTTGCAGGTGTTTAGTTTCCCGTTTGTGTTCCTTCCTCTGCATATGGGAGCTCTGGCCTTTGCCAGAAGCACACCTGGGCGCACACCTGGGTGGAGGCGACCTTGGCGGAGGCTGCCTGGGTGGAGGCCGGTGAAAGCCGACGCTGGTGCTTTTCTCAGAGCAAGTGTTTTTTTGTGTTTTTGTTGTTGTTGTTACTTCTCACCCGAGGATATTTTTCCACGGTTTTTAGAGAGAGTGGGAGAGAGAGGGAAAG
>NW_006351504.1:0-544 GCF_000327345.1 Myotis davidii
GTAGCAAAGAAACAGCATCTTGTTTAGTGCAACAAGCATAATCTTTGAGAAGTTAGCAGAATTCACAATAATGCAGCTTAAAGCACTATGACCAGTCTTGTCTATGGCAGAAAGGCATGAATCTGCAACTGAAATCACATACATTCAGCTTTCAAAAAACTAAGCTTCAAAGATGTCACATATATGTCAGCCATAAAATCTATTAGTGTGACAAAGCAGTGTGTTTACTGGAAGGTGATGTTTTTGTATACTTCTTGTGTCATTCATCTCCAGAACTAAGTCAGCAGAAGTACAGGATTGGAGAGCTAACCCCTTGCCCTTCCTTCTTTCAGGGCTCCTTGTGAGTGCCTCCCAAGATAGCTTTCTTTGATCAATGAGACTCTGGGACATAAATACTAACTAATAGGCTTAAAGATATTCTAGGCTCATTGTAACTGAGCCTTCATGGAGTGGAGACAAAAATAGATGACGAAAAGAAGAAGGAGACGCAAGAAGCTACTCTGTCATGGGCTAGAGCAGCGTAACCAAAAGTACAAAGAATACA
>NW_006351505.1:0-544 GCF_000327345.1 Myotis davidii
CTGTACAAATGATTTCAAAGCAATGCTGGCCTGGTGGGCCCCGGGTTCCACGGCCGAGGGCTGGGCTGACATTGTAGGCGCTTGGGGCGGCGTGAGGCGCGTGGATTTCTTTCAAGCCTATTTTGTGGGTCTTCCACGGAACGGCTCTCTACACGCACGTTTGGATTTCTCCTACTACGGAGCTTGAACGCCGTCGGCTTCTCTTACGAAACTCAAGTAGAACACAGTGCGATAATTTTACCCAAACGCCTGGCTGTACCTGAGACAGGCAAATAACTACAGACACAGGACAGCCGTGTCTACGGAGCGTCCCTGTGTGACCAGTTTTGAATTTGTAACTTGAACGATTCCTCCTTAATGAGAAGGGCCGAGTACACGGACCAGTTCCCAGGTGCCCAGTGTCTGGTACAGCATTTTCTTCGCGTTGCCGTCTGCTCTCAAGGCTCCCTTTCTTGCAAAAGGATTAATTTTGCAAGGATTTTTGGGGCCTCTGCATGATCGGCACGATTTTCACTTACATACACACACACACACACACACACAC
>NW_006351506.1:0-544 GCF_000327345.1 Myotis davidii
GGATAAGCTTTTTGGTCTCCAAAAGTGGAAAAAGATGCAGCTTCAGGAAGAGCAGCCTGAAGATCCTCATTGAAGTTATCATTGGGAGTTGACAGCACATTGCTTAACAGGGCTTAGTTACTTTATACTCCTGAATGAAAGCCCTAAGTAAAGTACCCTTGTGTACTAATGCTTGAAAAAGAAACGCCTTCTAGACAGAGTTACAAAAGTAAGTTGTGCGCTATGCTCACCCACTGTGACGAGGTTGTTGTAGTTCTCCAGCGTCACATCTCTGTAAAGTGTCCTTTGAATAGGACTCATGTGCTGCCACTCCTCCTGGGTGAACTCCACAGTCACGTCCCTGAATGACACTGATGCCTGCATACGCTTCTGTTCAATTTGAAGGGTTCAGAATTAGGTGACATAGAAAAATACATATGAAAACAATTCTTATGCTTACTGTAAAGAGCTTAAAACAAATGAAAATAAAGATGCCTATTTGGGGTCTAATTTTATACTTTGGAGTTAATTAGTAAAAGTATTTATAACTTATTTATATATTTTT
>NW_006351507.1:0-544 GCF_000327345.1 Myotis davidii
TTTTTTTAACCATTTATACTTGTCAGGGTATTAGCCAGTCTGTGAATGATGTCGAAAATATACTGGAAAGAAGAAAAAAATGAATTTGAATCTCTATAGAATACAAAATTATTAGAGCTGAAAAAAACTCATAGATTATTTGGAATGGTGCGGCATTAGAGGCAGAGCTCTAAGTTTGCATCGTGGCTCCATCATTTATTGGCTGTGTGACTTTGGACTGAGTATCAGTTTCCTTAGATAAAAGAAAATGATATTCTTCAAATATACTCTCTTTGGAATGAGTTTATCTAAAAGTAGAGCCTGAGCAGAGAACTTGGGTGCCGGTAGCTTCTTTGGGACATGAGCCCAGTAGGAAGGATGGGGCTAAGAAGGAGGCAAACCCAGGAGTATAAGGGTCAATTATTGAGTTTGCTGTTCTTGGTAATTGTGTCTTGATTCTACCAGCGCTTCTGAGAAGAGTCCAGAATAACTTCTAGAAATGTTGCTCCAAAGGATAGGAGGCTGGGGCATTTGTCCCCACTGATTGAGGGTTGTTCCCAGGGAC
>NW_006351508.1:0-544 GCF_000327345.1 Myotis davidii
GCTTTGATTGGTTGAATGGTCGACTGGCCAACTGGACACTTAACGTATTAGGCTTTTATTACTAGGATTATTTGTAACAATCTGCTGCTGTTTCAGGCAGTTAGTCTTGTTTCTCTTGTAAATTCTTTGGAGGAAATGGACCACATCTTATGTGTCCTTTGTGTTTCTCACAGTATATTGCTCAGCATGTCACTGAACACTTAGTGTGCTCTTCCAAGAAATGGAATGCGTGTGCACACACACACATACAACACACACAAGAGATTTATTTAAGGATTGGCTAATGTGAACTTGGGATTCTGGGAAGTCCTAAATCTGTAAGGCAGGCACGAGGCTGGAAACTCAGGTGAAAGTTGATGTTACAGCCTTGAGGCAGAATTTCTTCTTTGAGCAACCTCTGTTTTTGCTCTTAAGGCCTTCAACTGGTTAGATGAGGCCCACCCACATTACTGAGGGGCATCTCCTTTACTTAAAGTCAACTACTGAAAATCTTCCAATGCCTACACTGAAACACCTAGATTAGTGTTTGATTAAATAACTGGGT
>NW_006351509.1:0-544 GCF_000327345.1 Myotis davidii
GCATATTAGCCTTTTATTATATAGGATATCTGTCAACCAAAACACCCTTTTGACTTTATTTTAAAGGTGACTTTCTGGTTAGTCTTGCTTGTTTATATTTTATTTATGGAATTTAAAATCAGCTTTCTAATTCTAGTTCACAAACAAAAACACAAACAAACATAAGATTCTCTTATTACAAGATAAAAACAACAGAAGCTGAGAGTTATTTTTTAAACAGTATGTTACATTTTAAATAAACTTAGGGGGCATTGACATCCTTCTGATCTTGATTCTTCCTACTTAAGAGAAAGGTCTAACTTTTAATTCCATTCTTTTGAGACTTTTAGTAGTGCCCTAAAGTTTTCTTATATAAAACATTAAGACTTCTTGAGTTTTTTCTAAGAATCGTATCTTCTTTATTTTTTTTCCTGCTGTTATAAATGTGTTTTTCCTTCAATTGATCCTATAGCCTATTTTCAATATACATTTAATCATTTGATTTATAATTTGTTGTTTGATACTCTACTCACTTCTCTAACTGTATTAGGCTTTTAGTTAGTTA
>NW_006351510.1:0-544 GCF_000327345.1 Myotis davidii
AACCACTGAGCCACACCGGCTGGGCTGAGCCCATACTCTTCATCACCCCTTACAATGCCTCTCTGAGATAATTGGCCCCTCATGCCTGCTTTGTAGAGGCCTCCAGGAATGGTTGCTAACTCCTCCTCATCCTTATTTGTTACATAACCCATTACTAATCTTCTGAGAAGCTTTCTCCAACTAACAAACACCATTTACTACCCAGAAAGTTAACTCATGCCTCAACTTTCCTGCCCTCCACCCACTGACTTGCGTGACCAGGCAGCCCCAGGCTCCAGCAGGAGATGCTTGCGGGGAGTTTACTGATCCAGGGCATTAAGCGGGGCTTGGCCGGGCTGGTTCCCTCCCAGCAGAGGAGACCTTTGATCCCTGTCTGGGGCATGAGCTGTCCAACACTGGGCAGAGGTGTCAGAGTCAGACTGCAGTCCAAGGAGACCTGCGAGGTTATTACCGGGTGGCTGGTGCATGTGCGGGCCGCAGTATGAAGAAATTTCAACTGGGTGAGACTGGGGCAGGCTTAACTCCAAATCTTACCATTTACTGC
>NW_006351511.1:0-544 GCF_000327345.1 Myotis davidii
TGCACGAATTTGTGCACCAGGCCTCTAGTAGAAATAGAAGAAGACAAAGCATGACCTGCTAGCTGAGCTGCGTAACAATATTAAATACATTAACCAAGAAGTCTTTTGCATGTGATTTCCACATTAATAACCAGCCCTATGTATTGAGTAGTTGCAGTGCCAAGCACAATAATATGAACATCCCACATATGCCATCATTTGGTTTAATATTGTTAAAAGGCAATGATAATATCAGGATATTTCTTCAGGACTTCACTCTTCCTCACCTGCCCCTACTCCAGACATACCCTACTTGATCCAATCGGGAGACAGAAACACGTTAGGTAAGAAATGATGGTGGACTGACCTAGGAAAGTGACAGTGGGAGAGAGCTGAATAGTGGACATGTTTGAGTTATTTAAGAGTGGGATCAACAGAATTTGGTGAGTGGTTGGTTATGGGGTAAGGGAAAAGCTATAGTCAAAGATGGTGCCCAAAATATGGTGTGGGCAACTTGTTACCTGGGAATAGCATTTGTTCACTACAGTAGAAAATACAGGAGAAG
>NW_006351512.1:0-544 GCF_000327345.1 Myotis davidii
GCGTGTCATAGGTTTGCCATCACTGTCCTATTGCCTCTAACATAGAAAGAAAAATCTAATATATATCTGTATTATACAGAGGTAGTATAGCTTTAAAGAGTTTGAATAACTTTTCTGGGAACAGAATTCGGGACAAAATGTTAAAAAGGGTCTGGGCCAGAGTACTTCAGCGGAGGAGGGAAGAGTGGGTGCTGGTAATGAGGGACTGTTAGAATTGTTTGTGGGATTTTTTTTAATCGCCCATGTCCAGCATTCTTTCCTCCACCAATGTGAGAATGGTTATCACATAACATAAAATGGGGTGAGGCTAGGAAGAGATGTTATAACTTAATAAAATTCCCTCAGGATTCTTATACACACCTGGTCTCCCACTTGAGAACTACTGATCTTAAAAATAGTGTTTGCTTAATATGTATGCTATCAATATGATAATTAGATGCAGTTTTTAGATAAATATGGTATCTGAAGAATTGCATAAGCATAAGGTAGAAAATCTTCACCATAATCAGCAAAATCAAGGCATACTGTTTATTTGGGGGGTTCT
>NW_006351513.1:0-544 GCF_000327345.1 Myotis davidii
GAGTTGGAGGGATGGTTGAAAAAGGTTGAAGGGATTGAGAAGTACCAATTGGTACTGGCCAGGTAGCTCATTGGTTATTGGTAGAGCATTGTCCTCATATACCAAAGTTGCAGGTTCAATTCCAGGGTCCATACAAGAAGGATCTCTAAAATGCATAAATAAATGGGACAATGAATTGATGTTTCTCCCCTCCCCTTCTTTCTCTCTAAAATCAATTAAAAAAGAAGTACAAATTGGTTGTTATAAATAGTCATGGAGATGTAAAATAGTAC
The DNA here is from genome assembly GCF_000327345.1 of Myotis davidii. Classification (NCBI taxonomy): domain Eukaryota; kingdom Metazoa; phylum Chordata; class Mammalia; order Chiroptera; family Vespertilionidae; genus Myotis; species Myotis davidii. Next base: position 273 of record NW_006351513.1, read on the forward strand.
AGCATGGGGAATTGAATCAATATTCTAATTATGTATGGTATCAGGTGAGTACAAGATTTATCGGGATCATTACTTAGTAAGCTGTATACTTTCTAATCAGTGAAGGTGTACACCTGAAAATAATGTATGTCAACTAAGAAAATAATGAAGTCTCTGATTTTATAATTTAGTCATTTTCTATTAATAAGGATAAATCGCTGTAATATTGAACATTTTTTAGCGAGGTCTTGGGGATTTTTAGGAAAATAATTTAGACTTTAAAATATATTGCA
>NW_006351514.1:0-544 GCF_000327345.1 Myotis davidii
TTTTCCCCCCTATTTTACTGTTTAGTACTTATAAAAGTTCGTTTGTAGCTATTCTTTACATATTGGAGATAGGATCTTTTGCCTGTTATAGATACATGAAAACATCCTGGCGCATTGTTCATTTAATTTGGATCAGAGTTTATCTTCGGAGATGTAATTAACACTTCAGGAGATTCTTGTGTGACAGGCTGTTCAGAACTTCCTGGACCCCCCAGGACATCAACCACTATCAAACAAAACAGAAGCAAAAGCTAAAATCTGTCCTTTGTGTTTCCAAATGCTCCTGGGGGAGGAGCAGCTCATGTGAGGACCACAATGTCCTGGTCAGAGTGACACTGTATTCTCTTGTCATTTTTAAGCTGTTTTTTACTGTTTCTCGATGTTGCTTTTTGGTTACTTTTTCTGTTCATCTTGGTCAAATGTCCCCAAGTTTGTCAGTAGGTCTTTCCAAACAGCCAACCCTCAACTCCATTGTTCGTCTGCCTTCGTGTTTCTGCCTCATTAATCCTCACTTTTTCTACTTTCTTCAGTTTCATTTTGTCTT
>NW_006351515.1:0-544 GCF_000327345.1 Myotis davidii
AAGGAAGGAAGGAAGGAAGGAAGATATTGAGCAGTCAGGTGGGAGAATGTATAGAAGAAGCAGCTGGTGGTGCTAGAAATGAGATGTGAGTTATAGGGAGGTCTCTCTGAGAGGAACATAAATAAGGGTACTTTGTTCATTTGCATTAGATTCAACTGCATGAAAAATATCCAAAATAACAGTGACTTATGATATAAATTGCTCTCTGTGATTAGGACTAGTCTGGTGGTTCCATACCATCAGGGACCTAAGTTCCTTCTGTCTCTTTGAGTATCTCCTCATGTTCCAAGTGGTTGCTGGAGCACCAGCCATTAAATCAGCATTCCAAACATTTCTTCTTACAGCTCATTGGTTAAAACTTATAATCATCCCCAACTATAAGAGAGGTTGAGATCAGTAGTCTTCTTGATGAGTACATGGACACCACAATAAAATTAGGGTGCTCTTACTAAGGAAGATAAAAAGTATGGATATTGAAAAAGGCAACTGAAAACCTCTGTGAAAAGTACCAAAGGAGATAGCCACAGAGAGAGATTTTTACCTG
>NW_006351516.1:0-544 GCF_000327345.1 Myotis davidii
GATTCCACATATGCATGAGAACATGTGATACTTTATTTCTCTAATTGAAATAGCTCCCCCAAAATGTTATTGATTTGTTCTAGAATAGCAATTTTATTAGTGACAGTCTAAGGTAAGGCACCATCCCTGGTATCGATATCTCTCATTCTTTCTTCATTTTCTAAAACTTCTTTAAAACATACCATGTTCCTTCGGGTTCAATGCAGCTCTAATATGACCACAAAATACACTCTGACACTGAAGCTACAAGCAAGGGTAACAAAGAGTTTCAACTCAACTGCCAACTCAGATTGATTAGTTGTGTTAGAGAGATCCTGAGGCTGTGTCCAGGCTAAGCAGAGAAGGAAATGTAGTGATTAATAAAATCTGTCTTGAGCTTGGCAGTAGCAGTAGCGCTGCACACCACTTGGGCTAGTCATTTTATCTAGGAAAAAGTGTTAGACTGCCGGTAGATGCAAAATCAGTTGGGTAGATAACTCTTTGGATGGATCATAATGCAGCCAGTAGGCACATTCACACAGCATGGCCTAAAAATGAATTTGAG
>NW_006351517.1:0-544 GCF_000327345.1 Myotis davidii
CTGTAAAAAATCAATAAAATATATATAAGAAAATTAATTGCCAACACATTATTGTTAATTTCAGAAATGCTGAAAGGGGAACATAAAAAGTATGTGTTGACATAATGGTACATGGGATATTTAAAAACAAATATAAAATATAAATAGGTTCTATTGGATGTATTTTGTTCGCAAAACAGCAATTAATAGCATATTTAAGTGGCTGAAATATTGCATTATTAGGTCACAGATCATTAGGAAGGTTAGAGGGTTTGTGGACTGTAGCCAGGGAGGGACGGAAACCAGCTATGTTATATACTCCAGAGGAAAAAGTGATTAGCATATAAGAGTAAGAATGTAAAGAAATCACTCTATGTACTATTCGTGAGAGATACTCTACAGATATATACTAAACAAATAAAATTAGAAGGTAGAATGTTCCTTTTAATTTAGTCAGCTCTTTTGAATAAAATTACACAATTCCATAAATATCAAAGACCTCCATGCACCTGGCACCGTGCTAGATGTTATGGGGAATACATATGATGAGCATAGTCTCTTCCTC
>NW_006351518.1:0-544 GCF_000327345.1 Myotis davidii
AAATCAGAATTAGAAATCTTCACTGTTGTTTTTAGTGTCTGAAATATTTATGGTTTTAACCAGGTAGCAAGTGTGTGTTAGTTGGAGTTTACTGGTTGTTAGAGGGGGTCTGCCTGTTGGAATGGGTGGTGGCCTGGTGTTCACCTAGCAACAGCCCATTCTGCCTAACTTCAGTGTTACCTAATGATGCGTGTGGAGTGACGTTGAGAGCTTGCGTGTTGGTTTGTGTGTCCACCGAGACCCAGAATTCATCAGAATAAGCACTAATTACTCTGTTGTTGGAAGTCACATGCTCAGAGGGTAAGAGCCTGGGAAGCCCTAGTGTCTGTGCTCAGCATTCTCAGAAATTACCGTGTATTTACTCAGATTTCTAAGGCAAATTAAGTGAAACAAATTAAGGTACGGAGCCGTGTGTGCCATAGGCTCCTGTTTGTTTGTTTTATTCGTTCCAACTTTACACAGCTGTCAGTATACGGGAAGTTTTCAAAGGAATACATAAGAGTCGTTAGTGGTGTTTGCCTTTGGGGTTTAGCCTGGGCTCCAG
>NW_006351519.1:0-544 GCF_000327345.1 Myotis davidii
TTTTTTCATTTTCTTTTTTGAAAGGAAATTAGTGTTATAGCAAACATTTTTAGTCAAAAAGTTCAACCACAGGATTAAAATGTGACTGTCATTTGGTATCATCCAATCCTGTGTGAGAAGGAAAAAAAATGTGTGTACTTGTTGCTTTAACACTAATTCATTTAATTTAAGAAAAAGTGTGGAAGATGGAAGAAGTATCATAACAAAGAACAAATACAGAGAACAGCTAATGAGCTTGCAAATCCTATGAGAAACTGAAATAAATTGTTGCAAACACCCATTTTTAAGTTATAAAAGATGAAGCCCCGCATTCAGGCCAGACAATGGGACGGGAAAGGAACACCAATTATTACACAGTCTTCTCAAAAGAGAAGCATCCCAGTGCAAACACAGAGGCCAAAGGGACTGGAAGAGGTGACTGACCACAGAGCCGCAGTGAGCACCAATAATCCCTGAGAAATGGAAAGCATCAGAAGGGCAGGAAGAAAAAGCAACTGAAAAGGGCAAGCATCCTTATCCTATATAATAAAGAGCTAATATGCAA
>NW_006351520.1:0-544 GCF_000327345.1 Myotis davidii
TAACCATCGCACAATGAGTCATATCCAGGTAACACACAAGCTTGTTTCCTGATTTGCAGATTATTTTTTCATTTAAAGTTTAAATTTGTGACATTTGGAAATTCACATGCTGTTTTAAGAAATAATACAAAGATCTCATGTGCCCTTTATCCCGTTTTCTCTCAAGGGTATTGAAAAGCTATGTGCAATATCACACTGATGATATGGTCATGGGTATAGTCAAGATACAGAACATTTTTTTATCATGAGATCCTTCCTGTTGCTTTTTTATAGTGAAAACTACTTCCTTTCCACTCCAACCCCTCCTTATCCTGGAAACCATTACTCTTCCTCATTTTTACAGTTTTGTCATTTCAAGAATGTCATATGAATGAAATTGTATGTATGCATGTATAATCACAGCACATGTGTAAACTTTGGGATTGGCTTTTTTTCACTCAGCCTCATACTTTGGAGATTTATCCAGCTTATTGTGTGGATCAACAGCTCATTGATTTTTATTTCTGAAGACTGTTCCATTGTGTAGATGTACCACAGTGTTTTA
>NW_006351521.1:0-544 GCF_000327345.1 Myotis davidii
GGAAATGATGTGAACTCCTTAACAAGAGGTATGATGCTTGCATTGCTTCCTCTTCCATTGTTTTTTCTTTCTGCTTCATTCTGTCTTTTGAGAACTCATCTGTGACATTATTTGACCAGTTTTACTTTTTCCCATTTAGCATGACATAGACTCATGATTAATTGAACCTTAGAGACAATGTGATGTAATAGAGAGACCATCGGCTTTGAAATCTCAAGGACTTTAGTCTTAATTTTGCTATTCGCTTGCGATAGGAATTACTCTGAGTTCCTGAATTTAACATAAGTTGAAGAATTATGTCAGTAGACTCAATAGCCATGGGTGGCAAAAACTTGGCAGTGTGTAAAAAACAAATGGAGCTTGAGAAATAATGGGAAAAGAGTGAAGACAGGAAGGTAGAAGATCGGAAACGCACTTCATCAGATAATTCAAATAGCGTTAAGACCAAGAAGTCCCAAGAACTGGGTTGTTAAGGTACCAAGAAAGTATAGAAACTTGCATTTATCCTTAGCTTGCCTCTTTAACAACTCTGAATAACAACTCT
>NW_006351522.1:0-544 GCF_000327345.1 Myotis davidii
TGAGGTCCCCTTGCTTGGGGCAGGGGGCACAGCATCAGTGCCCCCATCAAACCCCGACAGGAAGGGGGCGCAGCCTCAGTAACCTAGCCCAGGGTGGGGTGTATAGCCTGAGGTCCTCCGGCCCGGACTGGGACAGGAGGCACACCTTGAGATCCCCTTCAAGTTACACCTGGTGCGAGGCATGACCGGAGGTCCTCCGTCAAGCCCCCCATGGTGGGGTTACGTCTTCAGGTCTCTGGCCTGGAACTGGGGCAGGGATTTCAGCCTCAGGTCCTCCGGCCATGCAACAGGGTGGGAGTCACTGCCTGAGGGCCCCTGTCCCAGCACCATGGCAGGGGTGCAGCCTGAGTTCCCCCGCAAGCCCTGCTGGGCAGGGGGCATGGCATGAGGTCTCCCATCATGCCCTGCTGGGCAGGGAACACAGCCGCAGGTCCCCTGGTGCGGCCCAGTGCCAAAAAGCCTCAGGTCCCTGCGGATTGCCTTTAAGGCTTGTTACAGGAAGCTGGCCTCTTTTCTGGGTACAGCCATCTTGTGTTACGGAATC
>NW_006351523.1:0-544 GCF_000327345.1 Myotis davidii
GTGCACGAATTCGTGCACCAGGCCTCTAGTGGTGTGTATATATAAAAGAAAAATATATGCCAACAACAGCACAACAGAAATACTAGTTCATGGGTTGAAAAACAATATTATTAAGATGTCAGTTCTCTCAAAATTGATCTACAGATTCAACACAATCCCAATCAAACTTTCTGCAAAAACTTTGGAGGAATGTTGATAAGCTGATTCTAAAACTTATATGGAAAGCTGATTCTAAAATTTAGCTGGAATGGCCAAAAAAATTTTGAAAGAGAAAGTGGAAAACTTATAAAACTTGATTTCAAAACTTATCCTAAAGAAAACAGTGATCAAGACAACCTGGTACTGGTGAAAGAATAAATACATAGATCAATGGAGCAGAATAGAAAGTCCAAAAACAGACCCACACATAGACAGTCAATTGATTTTTGACAATGGTACAAAGTCAACTCAAAGATAAGAAAGTCTTTTCAACAAATGGTGCTGGAATGATTGCATGTGCAAAAACAAACAAACTTTTATTCTTCTCTTGAACCAAACATAAGAA
>NW_006351524.1:0-544 GCF_000327345.1 Myotis davidii
TGCTGTAACAGTCACTTAGGCTTTTATTATATAAATGGAATTTAGAAACTAAGATCTGGGCACTGGGTGTGCTTGTTGCTGGAGTATGCTTGTTTCAAAGCCTTATCTGCAGATAGATCATAAACACATGGAAGTATACAGTCACACACTGTATCACGATGTTTCTGTCAATGATGGAGCATATACAACAGTAGGGTACCATATAGCATAGGTGTATAGTAGGCTATATCATCTAGGTTTATGTAAGTATAGTAATATGATGATCGCACAATGTCAAAAATGGCCTAACAACATGTTCCTCAGAACATAGCCCTGATGTTAAACAGCACATGACTGTAATAACATATGTGAAAAAAAGTTATCTGTAATTGTTTTGACATCTATTCGTTTATATGTTAATTAAATATTTGTTCATTCTATTTTCCCTGACTCTAATTTAGTACCACGTGGTTTATTTTAACCTTACTTTTTATGTTTATGTATAACTTTTCACTCCAAAAGTGAGAAACTTTGCTTTATTTTAAAAGTTTGATTTCAATTTTTT
>NW_006351525.1:0-544 GCF_000327345.1 Myotis davidii
CTGTGTACCCAGCAAATCAGCCTCCATTATGGGGCTTCACTCCTCTATCTCTGAGGCTTCCACAAAGATAACTACAATATTGAGCATGTGTTGAATGTTTAGCCTGTGCAAGGTGTTGTTCTAAGCACTTCATGTATAGTCATTCATCAGTCCTCACAATAATGTCATTTACCTATTATTCCCATCTTATAGATGATGAGACAGGGTTGGGGCTAGGAATTTTCCCCAAGGTCACAGAGCTGAAATATAGACCAGGTTCTAGAGTATGTATTCTTGGCCTCTGTGCTCTCCACGAATGTCCTGCCCTGAACTCAGCATTTCAGAGCATGTTTAGCAGAATGTCACAGAGATAATAAAGGGTGTCACATGAGCAACATCAAAAGGACAAAGGCTATTTCACCTAAAGAAGGAGCCACTTGGGAACAAGCCCCTATGGATTCAAATACTTGAAAGACTGACTTGTTCTCAGTGACCTCTTTTGGAGTCATGAAAATCAGTGATGGCCCAGCCAGTGTGGCTCAGTTAGTTGAGCATCATCTCATGT
>NW_006351526.1:0-544 GCF_000327345.1 Myotis davidii
ATCCTCAGGTGAGGATTAACAAAAAGAAAATAAATAAAGTACATAGTTCTAATTTTGTAGTTTACACAAGTATGCATACAAAAACAACAGGAAGTATGTACACAGATGAGTGGTTATTATTTTCTCCATTGTGATTTTGTATAGTTTCTAATATTTTCACAATGCACATGGTTATCTTTACAGTCAGTGAAAAGAGCGGTGAAAGCTTTTGCTATGATTATATTGCCTTGGGCTTCTGTGGCTCTAGGCTTTGGCTCCCATTTCCCTGATACACACACCTAAAGAGATGCTTGAGGGCAGGAAGGCTTCATGACCAGGCCAGCCCTCCAAGCCAGATGTTCCTCTAGCTGTTCCCCATTATTAAGAATTGCATTTCTCATTATTTTTTTTCTTTGCTCTGAGTTATTTCTTTCTGAGTTGTTCTGCTAGTTAGCAATTTCATCACTCTTCATATCACTCCTGTACAGATTAGGTTAAACCAGATGAAAGTGCCAATATTTAGCAATATTTTATAACTAGAGGCCCAATGCACGAATTCATGCAT
>NW_006351527.1:0-544 GCF_000327345.1 Myotis davidii
CATTAGGAAGGTTGAGAACCACTGCTTTAAGAGCTCTGAAATGTTTGTTTATTGAGATGTAATTCACAGAGCATAAGGTTCACCCCTTTCAAGTGTGTACATTCAGTGATTTTTAATATAGTCACAGAGTTGTGCAACCATCACTACTATCCAATTCCAGACCATTTGTATCACCCCTCTCCCCATCTCTGAAAGGAACTCTGTCTATTAGCACAAACTTCCCTTTCCCCCTTAGCCCAGCCCCTGGAAACCACTAATCTAGTCCCTGTCTCTATGGGTTTACATATTCTGGACATTTTATATAAATGGAGCCAGACAATGTGTGACCTTTTGTCTCTGGCTTTTTTCACTTAGCATGATGTGCTCAAGGTTAACACAGGCTGTCGCCTATATCGGTACTGTATTCCTTTCCATGGCTGAATGATATTCAGTCGTATGCATATGTCAGATTTCGTTTAGCCATTTTTCAATTGATGGACATTTAAGTTCCCACTTTTAAACAATTATGAACAATGCTGCTATGAACATTCATGTACAAGTTTTT
>NW_006351528.1:0-544 GCF_000327345.1 Myotis davidii
GCTCTATCCATTGAGCCAAACCAGTTAGGGCGCCCACAGGGTTACTTAACCTTAGTTGGTTTCTCTTTATCCATCTCACTTTCTGTGCCAGGCCAATGTGTGCCCATGCTGATGCTCAGCAGATGACCCAGGGAATGAAAGGGGCACTGTCCCTGCTCAACTCAGCAGAAGGTGACCATCTCCAGAATTTGGCATTGTTAGGCTTCTTTGCATCTATAGTATTTTTAAGTCTTCAAGAGCAATATTTTTCCAGTTTACCATTTTTTCTTGTTCTTATGGTGGCAGTGGTTGCCCTTGTAATTTTTATCATCCTAACTAGCACTATGATTTGCTTTTTTCCTAGCCATGTTGGGAGTGCTAAGTAATTCATTTAAAGCTCTGTGTATTTTTGTTGCGCATGGCTATATCATAATATATCTGTTCTCTATCTGAAAATTCAGACTGCTTCTCTCCTCTTCTGTCACATTTGTATATGTTATCGTGGGCATGCATGTGAGAAGTGATTGAGGGTATAAACACCTGGGTGGAGCATTGGATTATCCAA
>NW_006351529.1:0-545 GCF_000327345.1 Myotis davidii
ATACCAGCTTATCATAGATAATGTTTGGAAACACCAAAAAAAGTAAGGAAAACGAGTTTCTCAAATGTCCATCTATCTGTAATGAACCACTATTAAAAATGTTGTAGTTCTTAGAATACATAACATATATTTTTAAATAAAATTTGGATCACATAATACTGTTTTATTGTTTTCTTTTTAATTCAATAATACAATGCAAATGTCATACCATTGTATATATTGCATGTCTTCTATAATGGTGTTTAAATATTTTTGTAATATTTCATTATCTTGCTATTTCACATTTTAATGAAGCTTTCAGTAATGAATATTTATGTCTCAATTTACAACTATTATAAATACTTCTGCCTATTTTTACTACATTCATGGAAATTTGTTACTATATTCCTATTACATCAAACAGGTAAGTTCTTTGCTCCTTCTCCCCAGCCCCGACCCCCTTTTTTTCTGTGCATACACTTTTCTTTTGAATTCAGGAGAATTTTTTGTTTGTTTGCTTTTTTAAAAAATAGTTTTTTATTGATTTTATAGAAAGAGGAAGGGAG
>NW_006351530.1:0-544 GCF_000327345.1 Myotis davidii
GTGTCACTTTCTCCAAACCTGGTTCTCATTCTCACCGGGACTTCCAGTTCCTTGAGGTCTTCTGTCTCCTGGTTCTCAGGCCTCACCTGTCATCCGCACTCTGGTTTTCTAGCCCAAGTCTTGCCTCTGATACCCTGGTTTTCTGTCATCTTTGTTAATCTCCAGCCCGTGTAAGCCTTTGCAGTGCTGGGTCAGGCTTTTGGATAAAAGGGGTAGCTGTTCTCATCACCTTATAGAAACTGGCCGTTATCAGCACTGTCTGCGCCCAGTGTTGTGTTTCAGCCCTTCTTTTGGCTGCCCTCCCCCAGCCTCCTGTCCCCCGTCTCAGTAGCTATTCTTTGGTCAGAACACAGTGCTATGGAGTGTGACCCTCTTTCGCTTCGGTCCATCTTGTCGATAGTCTCCCGTCTTCCTCCAGTCTAGGGAAGAAGAGTCATTCTCTGTCAGCTGTCACCTCCCTGAGTCTGCACACTTGGACCCTCATTCTTGTTTTAGTTTTAATCCTCACCTCACGATATGTTTTTATTGATTTTTAGAGAGAGAG
>NW_006351531.1:0-544 GCF_000327345.1 Myotis davidii
GAGAAACTTTATTCAGGTAAACAGTTTGCAAACTGGGGAGATGCAGCCTCCAGAGTAAACTAAAAGTGCTCTCCGCTGAGACAAAGCATGGGACCACTTTTTCTAGAGAAAGTCCTCACTCAGGTCCCTGATTGAGCCATTTTTATGCAAATGACAGATCCAAATTTGCACAGTCTGTGCTCCAAATAGCACTGTTCTGATTGGCCCATCTGAAGATGCTCTAATTGGTTGGTATAGATGCAAATGAGGATAGAGTTGCGCAGTTCAGGTTGGACTGGGCAGCTCTCAGTGTGCAGCAGAGGCATGGGACAGTAATGGCTGCTAGACCTGGTAGATTTTGGGCCCAGTTAAGCATGAGCAGTCCTTCTTGGCAAAAATATTCTTCTGAAGGTCCACAAATATAGGATAAAGCATGGGCTCAGATCCAATCCACTGTTCTTTGAGGGCAAATTAATTTAATCAGATAGCAGTTGCTTGCCCCTATCACTCTGATATTAGCTAACAATCTTTCCTTTAAGTATTTCAGTAGTGTGTGTGTGTGTGT
>NW_006351532.1:0-545 GCF_000327345.1 Myotis davidii
TTTTTTTTTTATGGTTAATTCTTCTGGATGAAAATCTGGAGACAGTTGCCCTGAATCACCCTGAATTTCTGCTATATTAAGGTATCCTTGAGGAAGTAAATATCATTCAAAATAGTGGATTCTATACTGCAGTGGCTGAATGGTATTCCAGGCTCAATGATTAAAATTGTAACCAGAAAAGGAAGATTTCTGTAGGTATTAGTGGAGTTTCCACCGTGTTATTAGCTGAACCAGAAATACAGTTTGGGACACACCTCACAAGGAAATGAGCCACCCAACAACAGACACAGAGTGAGGCCTCCCCAGGAGTTGGCAGCTCACAAGAAAGGGATTTCATAGTTTCACCCCTGTGTTTTCTGTGATGAGTTGGAAAATGAAAATAAATTGAAGCAGATAAGCTACATATGCTCCCTCTGATCCACTGCACTGAATCTTCACAGGACACTTCCTATAACCAAAGAGAACAGCACATTCCCACCCCTAACTGGACAGCGTGGATGATGCTACATCCCACACGGGAAAGCAGGGGTAAAAAGAGGGCTGTT
>NW_006351533.1:0-545 GCF_000327345.1 Myotis davidii
TGACCTCCTGATTCATGGGTTGGCCACACCAACTACTGAGCCACAGCAGCCCTGCTTCGGTGGGTCTTTATCTGTAAGAAATGTGTAAGGCTCAGATGGAAGACATGCCCCTCCAGGAAGATTCTGTATTTACTTCTGTCTGGATTCCAGGAGCACCGTTCAGTGGTTAATTTCTCAGCCTGGGGGTTGCTGGGATATGCAGGGGTGTGTAGGTGTGTATAGATAGGGATTGGGGAGGGAGTCGGGTCCAAATTCCTGCTCTGTGTAAGCTCAATATCTCATCCCTGCCCCTCACTGACCTTTAATTAAACCCCAAATCTCTGTATTACAGGCACCGGTACCCCACCCCCACCCACACCACCTAAGCTGACCGGGTGGCAACGTGAGGATGGGCTGCTCTGTTCCCAGCTCCCTCCCTGTTTCAGTCTCTAAGGAACTCACTTCCTCCCAGTCCGGCTTTGCATTGAAAGGATGTTAGATTCTGGGCATTTCCAGGTTTTAAGTTCCGTGTCTCACAGAACCAAGAGACTTTTCTGCATAGTTTT
>NW_006351534.1:0-544 GCF_000327345.1 Myotis davidii
TGGGTGTTGGCATCATTAAACAAGAGGAAGGAAGAGCAGTATTGAGACAGAAGTGGGTCATCAGCTCTGTTGTTCTTGTGTAGAACTTGGTATTGGTGAGGTGTCTTAGTAGGGACAGCTGCATATTTGGATCTGGACCTCAGAAAAGAGAAAGAGGTGGCTGGCATTAGACGTTTGGGTATGCTGGGTGTATGAGAGATAATTGAAGCCATGCCATGACCAGGGAGAGTGGTGTCACATGATCATAAGGATGAGATTAAAATTCTTTCATCATTTGCAACCATCTCACAAGAGTCGGTTGTCAAATTTTCAGGAACTATGCGCACAGGTTGGTAAACACAGCCATGACTAAAGATGATCTAAAGTTACAATTCAGTTATATTAAGAGTGGAAATAAATACTCAAAAACTCATCACTTCTTAATTATCTTATGACATGTTCACTTTTTAAACTCACACAGGATTGGAGACCCAAGAATCTCCAATGAGGGGCTTTTCCAAGAAAAAATTTTCTAACTCAATTACACAGGCTCATTTTTTAAAAA
>NW_006351535.1:0-544 GCF_000327345.1 Myotis davidii
TCCCTTCCTCTCTGTAAAAAATCATTAATATATTTTTTTTTTAAAAAGAGGGGAATGGAGCACTTACTGTCAGCCATGTGCTGGGAGCCTCTGTTAGTGTGGTGTGGCTTGACCTGTCTTGCTTGATGATGTTTAGTCTTTGCTACCTCTACTTGTCCAGGCCCCAGTCATGTCTGAGACTTGGGAGGACCAAAGGAGCTCTAATCCACTCTGCAAGCTCACCCTCACTGCACTGTCACCTGCTGTATCACCTTGCACTCTGTCTGCTTAAAAAACTGCTTGCTGGGCTGTATTGAAATCGCTTGGGGTCATCTTCAATGCTCAAACCCAGCATTTTCCAAAGGGTGTCTGAGGTTTTGGGAGTTCTGTAAATTTGTTTAGGTGGTCCACGGACAAAGCAGTATGTGGCATCAGATGGCATCATGAGAAAGTTATTCCCTTTTCAGTTCTTTGTAACGTATTTCATGGCATTCAAAACAAACAAAACACTTAGAACCACTTCAGTGAGTAACAGTAATAATCCTATATAATAAAACCCTAATAT
>NW_006351536.1:0-545 GCF_000327345.1 Myotis davidii
TATTTGCCAGCTATACCATGTTTGTGAATCCAAAGACAACTCTACAGCTTTCCCATATCCTTTTCTTCCATTGAAATCCCACCCAAACTTCAAGGTCATGCTACTAATAATACTGCATCCACCTGAATCCTGCTCCTCAGATGGCTTTGACAGTTGTCTACTCTCAATCCTTAAGTCTTTCTATGTGTCTAATATGAATTATGTCACATGTTGCCTTCTATAACAACCATCCATACATATTAGGTATTAAGTTACTTAAAGGCAAAGATGCTCCCCAATACGTAATTTGTAGAGCACATTGTATATACCTGGTATATTGATGTTGCCTTTCATAAATTTCAGGAGAGTTCCTGAGATTCCTAACTGAGGCAGTGCCTCCCACGTTGCCTTGACTCTGTGGAAAAATGTGCTTCCCGTGTTAAAGCTGGTTCGGGTCTTCTTGCCAAGATAATAATAAACATGAATCCAGGCGTCTCGATTGAGAAGGTTTTTAGCTGAAATCATTTCAACCCCAAGTGTTAAAATGTGTTAAAATAGCCAAAAAT
>NW_006351537.1:0-545 GCF_000327345.1 Myotis davidii
ATATTGCCAAGGATAGAAGTTATGCATGGGTTCACCAACATGGACTTCTATTCACCAAGGTTGACCTGGCTATGACTGACCTACCACCTGTGAGTACCCAATCTGCTAGCAGCAGAGACTGACACTGCGTTCCTGATATGGCACCATTCCCCTGGTGATTAGCCAACTACCTGGTGGCAGGATTAATATCAGATCATTAGCATCTGGATACAGATTTGCCTTCCCAGCATATAGTGCTTCTGCTAAAACTATCTTTCATGGTTTTTTGGAATGTCTTATCCACCATCACAGTACTGCACAAAGCATTATTTCTTATCAAGGAACTCACTTCACAGAAAAAGAAGTATGGAAATGGGCCCATGTTACAGGTCTTCCCGAATGTGCTGGCACCTTGATCCTGGACTTCCCAAACTCTAAAACTGTGAGAAAATACATTTCTGTTGTTTAAACAACCCAACCTATGGTTTTTCATTATGGCAGCCTGAGATGACTGAGACAGTTACTAATTTTCATGTATGGTGTAACATAAAAATCAAGTTAATTTT
>NW_006351538.1:0-545 GCF_000327345.1 Myotis davidii
TGTCCGTAGTGCTTGTGTTTGGCTAGAAGTTGTTCATTCTCATTGCTGCATAGCAGTGATTGCCAGCCAGGGGTCATTTTGCCCCTCAGGGGACATTTGGTAATGTCTAGAGACTTTTCTGGTTGCCACAAGGAGGTGGGGGGGAAAGTTGCTGCTAACCTTCCTACAGTTCACAGGACCGCCCTTCCCACCCCCCATGCAGAGGTTGAGAAACCCTGCTGTATAGTGGTATTCCCCTGTGTGAATATCCCACAATTTATTTACCCACATTTTCCTTAGAGCCTCAGCTTAACTTTGGCATTTGTTAGCGTTACACAGCTCAGCCATAGCTTTGAAATTCTTGAATCTGTGCTTACCACAGTCTCATGAAAATAAAGAAACTAGCAAACAAGGGATGTTTTTACATTTAAGATAAGTGTTGGAGGTAAAATGAATTATTGTGTATAGCTGTGGTCATAGACAAAAATTACATATTTTAGAACCACTACAAGAATTTGAAGAGATTCTGAATGAGAGAATGAAATGGACTAACTCAAGGTTTTCAT
>NW_006351539.1:0-545 GCF_000327345.1 Myotis davidii
AAGAGAGAGAGCGTAAGCTTCAAGGGGAGAAAATATTCATGTGGAATTGTTGTTATGACAGATATCCAAAGGCTCTCCATAAAATAATGATAAAGCATAAAGATAAGAATAAAATGATTATGACCCCACAACAGCCATCAACATCAGCCCAAGGCTCTGAGGCTACCAGTTGCTGTTCTTTTTTGAAGACATTGTAAGTTTTCTTTGAATTGCCTTAAGAGTCTCCAAACCTTTGATAATAATTGAATAACCAGAACTGCAGTTAAAACAAATGTTTGTATAAACAGCTATTTATAGTGATCTGTATAGCATTCAAGTGGTGAAGGTTCTGCCTGAGTAGAAAATGTAAGGGTTGTTTACTAAAACCTCAGACAGAGGTGAGCAGCAAAAACAATACTGGCCATGGGGTTGTCATGAGGATTAAGTAACATAACAGTGCTCGCTGCTACTTTCGTTTCCTTCATTATTGTAAAATGGCATTTTCCAAAATGTTCTTGAAGTACACAAATCCTAAAGAATGTTAACAAATGTTACGAAAAAAAAAG
>NW_006351540.1:0-545 GCF_000327345.1 Myotis davidii
ACGGAGGGAAGTTTCCGTGTGTGGAGGCCCCTGAGGCGCACACAGGCGTCTTTGAGAGATGGTGCCTCTCAGAGCTGGAGGAGCTTCTGTGGCTCCAGGAGGTGCAATTACTCATTTGCCACCGCAGAAGGCGGAGGCAGTGTTTGGGCTCCCGCCCGCCTGTCTGCCTGCTTCTCAGCTCAAATATAGACCCAGTGCCCACTGCCTCGTGGGTGCTGCTTCTCCCTGGAACTTGATTTTCTCTGTAGAGGAGTCACCCCTCCATGAAAAAAACAACCACAAAAAAGCAAAAGCCACTTCCTCCGGCCGCCTTGCTGATCCTTGGCGAATGCACCTGCCGTCTGGCTGCAGATGCGCAGGGGAGCTCAGGGCACCTCAGCGGGTGGGGACAGCCTGGCAGGAGCTGGGCTCTGGGGTCTGGGCAGGTCTGCAGGGAAGGGCCAGGCTCTCAGGAAGGAGTAGGCAAAATCCTGTCTGCTGAGGGCTGGGCTGGGTGCTGGGCGGGGTCTGGGGCTGCCTTGTCTTAGCACAGGACTCAGAATCCT
>NW_006351541.1:0-545 GCF_000327345.1 Myotis davidii
ATCATCATCATCATCATCATCATAATTAGCAATAATTGTACAACTGGAGTTTTTTTGAGTGCTTATTAGTAGTGACAGACAAATTGCTAAGTTTTATAATTAAATTATTATAACAATGCTGTGAGGAATACTGCTGTTATCACCTCCATTTCTGTAGGTGAAAAAAGAGTACTTGCATGCCCTAATATAGTGTCAGCTACATACTTATTCTCTGAATAAGTACGCTTATTCAGAGAATGATCCGTCAAAATATGTTCTATTGCTTCTATTTTTGCTTGATACCTTGATCTTTGCTCCTTGATCTCCCCCATAATTATAATAATAACTAGGAATTAGTATTTCCTATGTCCCAGGTACTACTTTGGGTAATTGACACATGTTATCTCATTTAATGCTCATATAATCCTATGATTTGGGTGTTATTACCCTCATTTTACATATAAAGAAAATGTGGCACAAAGAGATTAAATAATTTGTTTGTTTCCATAGATATAGAGCAGAATTGTATTTGAACCCACTCCAATGTGTTACTTGTTTACCTTATC
>NW_006351542.1:0-545 GCF_000327345.1 Myotis davidii
AAAAAAAGAAGTTTTGCAGAGAGAGCAAAATGTTTTACTGTAAGTCACCTCTACAGAGCAAATTCAGAAATGAGAAGATCTACATTATTTATTCAAAGAGGAGACTGCATCTTAATTATACTCTTGAATGTACAGGGTGAATGAATGAGAGTTGAACACCACAGTCACTGTGCGATGGCAACCTGAAATGGGTGCCTCTGAAGGAAGGCAGAGACCCTCTCCAAGGTCCCTCAGAAGCAAGGCAGCAGCAGCATTGCCAAAGAGTCTGCCGGCTGCAGACTCTCTGAGGTGGCAGG
The DNA here is from genome assembly GCF_000327345.1 of Myotis davidii. Classification (NCBI taxonomy): domain Eukaryota; kingdom Metazoa; phylum Chordata; class Mammalia; order Chiroptera; family Vespertilionidae; genus Myotis; species Myotis davidii. The sequence goes on from NW_006351542.1 coordinate 297, forward strand.
ACAGAGGGCTGTGCTTTAAGATGTCAGCCACTGCAGATCCTCTCCAAAGAGCCGCTCTCGAAACACTGGTTTTGACCTCATTCTTTAGGCTTTAAAGAGCAGTACCCTGCACTGTTTTGTTTGTCTTGTTTTGCTTTAATGACTTACAACATTGCAACATGGGTTAAGTGAGAGAGAATTTAGAAAAGGTTTAGAGAAATGGAAAGTCATTGATGCAAGCATAGTTGAAAGGAAACACAAATCTCTTTT
>NW_006351543.1:0-545 GCF_000327345.1 Myotis davidii
GTGGCTTGTGAGCCGCAGTTTGCCGACCACGGTTCTAGGTAGTGAAAGGGAGAGTCAGAAGTTTCTCTTGAGCTTGAAGCTAAAATTGCCTTTAGCTCCAAGTAATTTGTATATCACTGAGATACCTCTGGGATGGCTCTGTTCTGAACCTCCACAAAAGGTACCTCTTAGCTCTAAAATTCTTTGATCATATTAACGTCTGAACAGACAAAAAGACTCCTGGGCCTTTCCTCTCTTAAGCTGTAAGTTCAATCAGTGAGTTAAGAAGGAAGACATGCAAGGTTCCCTGTTGGCAAACCCTGCTCTACTAACGATTCTTATCTACAGTAAACATGCAGTACTGTATATTTTGCCATCCCACGGGCCCCATTGGGAAATCAAGCCTCCTTCTGAAATAAACTTTCTACATCAGCCATTTAAAAACAGACAGAAAGTAAATTCACCTAATTTCAATGTAGGCAGCTAACACTGCAGAATGGGCAATTTCTATTTTGTTTTCCCAAACCTCATCGAAGCTCTTTCTAGTAGGCTAGTCTTAGGCAAAT
>NW_006351544.1:0-545 GCF_000327345.1 Myotis davidii
AAAGATACAACTGATTGAATTTTTTGCAGAATCTAGTTAACATTTGTAATAGCTCTAGTTAATTTTAAGTTTCTTTTATGACATTCAAGACCCTCATACCCCTTCTTTCTTATATATAGACTATTTTGGATGAATTTTCAAATCAGGTACTTTCCTTAACTCTCTGCTTCCTTGTAGCAAAATACACAGAGGCATCGGCTTTTGTTGAACATTTTAATTCATTATTTTAATGTGATATAATTGCCCATTTTCATAGATATATAAATGCAGCTTAGAGTATTTTATCTCACACGCAAGTACATTTGTCAACAGGATACTCTGATGATAGGGAAGGACTTACATTCATGAGTATTCACACGAAATAATGTGCAATGGAAATAGCCTAAGCTTTTTGCTGTTCTCAGAGACCACGTCCTTCAGTTCAGAGATTTAAGTGACGATTTGTTAGCTTTCAGTGTAGTTTAAATTGTTTTAAGTACTCACACTTCTGTAAATTTTTCTAAAATAATAATTACCCTAAAGTCATATGTGTAAAATTTATACAT
>NW_006351545.1:0-545 GCF_000327345.1 Myotis davidii
ACACCACTAGTTGGAGCTTGCATGATGTGTTACTAAAGCAACAGGAATAGAAGATCCTTTTAAAAAGTCCTGCCCTTCTCCTAGAGTTCTTACAGAATACCTGCTTTCATTATGCTTATCTAAATGGCTTTCTATGAAAACGCCCAGTAGGAAAGCCCCTATCTTGTAGGCTTTAAGGCTTCCTATTTTCGGTTGCACTCTGCCACAGTGTGGCTCAGTAGTGAGCTCCAACGGTGACCCCTCTGACGAGATGTGAGGCTGCCGCCCGGTGCTTGACCTTTCTAAACTGTCATTTCTACATCCATAATAAACGCAATCACCTCAACTTATGGGAGATTAACTAAGGTTGAAAATATAGCTAAAGGGTTACTTGTAATTTACAAGTTTCAGACTAAAAACAAATGTTGTTCTTTATAGTGAACCAGAGACTGCTGATAGTGGAGATAGAATCGGCAGAACATAAGAAGGTTCTATTCTGCAAGCTCTACTTCTTCCCAGCTTTCATCCAAAAGTTACCAGGACTGCTTTACTAAGTAGCTGTAGTG
>NW_006351546.1:0-545 GCF_000327345.1 Myotis davidii
AAAAATATATTTTAAAAATATCTTTGGAAGAATCTTTATGAAAGAGAATAGCAAATACAAAGGACCTTAAGCCTAAATAAGTGGTTTCTAACATTAAGGCAAGAAAGTCATTGTTGCTGGAGAAAGAACTAATTAGGGAATAAACAGAAATCATGATAGAAAGTTAGGCAGGGGCAGATCATACAGGGCTTCATAAGCCACAGGAATGGATTTAACTTTGATCCTGAATGTGATGAGAAACATTAGAGATTTCTCTGTAGAAGAGAGATATGTCACTGGTTTCCATTTTAAATGACTCCAAGGATTCTGGTCTGAGCAAATAGATGAATTGTGCTCAGGTGCTGAGAGCTGAGGTGAAGAAAACTAGAGAGGAACAGGTTGTGAAGAAGGAGCTGGGAAAGGTACAAGAAAAAGTTCTAATTTACATTAAGTTTTTAATGTGTATCAGACAACAAAAATGGAGTGTTGAGGTAATCTATATATATATAAGCCCTGCAACCAAATGGTGGAAAGACCAGAATGACCAGTCAACCAGTCACTATGAT
>NW_006351547.1:0-545 GCF_000327345.1 Myotis davidii
CAGACTGCAGAGTCTTGTCCAGAGACCTGAAGTTTCAACTGACATTTGAAAGATTAGAAGTTATTTCTTTTGTCTTGAAAACAGGTAAGAGCTGAACACACAGAGGTTTAATGCCAGAATTTCTTTTCAGAATCAGGGGAGATCCAGATTAATTTGTTCCAATCCAACATGGGAAAGCCACAGCAGGGGTGCACTGAGTACATGCAGGCTTAGCTTCTCTGGGCAGGTGGCTAGAGGTCCACTAGAGAAGACTTACCTCTCCTTTCCTTTCCTTTTCTTTTACATTTTGTTCTCCCTGTAGCCTCATTCCTAAGATTTTAATCTAATAACCCAGCTTTGATTGTTATCTTAATACGGATGATTCTCATTTCTGTCATTTCAGCCCAAACCCATCTCTATGATTTCAACCTTAAATTTCTAACTGCCTGATGAATGTTTTTACATACACACTTGAATCTTTTCTAAATATATAATAAAAAGCTTCTCATTTCTTCTTCCATCCCCATTCATGATGGTTATCTTAAAGATATGACCCTAAAATTTTA
>NW_006351548.1:0-545 GCF_000327345.1 Myotis davidii
CCCCAAAGAGAAACACCAGATAAGAACTAATATATGATTTCTCTCTTGATCACCTTGAAGAAAATGCTTCCTTCTATTTTTTCACTGGTATATAGAATTCCCACATTGGAATTCCCTCCAAATTACCAAGAAACAGAACAAGGATCAGTAATCTTTTTCCATCAAAGGCCAAAGAGTAAACATTTTAGGTTTTTCAAACTATACAGCCTGTCACAACCACTCAGCTGTAGCAAGATAGCAGCCATAGAAAATAAACAAATGGGTGTAGCTGTATTACAATAAACTGTTATTTACACAAACAGGTAGTAGGCTGCATTTGGCTCCAGGCTCTACTTTGCTGGTGCCTGAAGTAGACAACGAAATGTGGACCTTAATGAAGTAGAGGTCAAAAGCACTGGATTTGGAAAAAAAAGAGACCTGGGTTTTCTCACCTGTAAACCGTATATGTCTGAATTAAAAAAAAAAATCTAATGTGACAATCTGTGTATTAATGGTGAGTTTATTCTAATTATTAGGCTTAATCATACCCAACTCATTGGGTTGTT
>NW_006351549.1:0-545 GCF_000327345.1 Myotis davidii
AGGTTGATGCTCAACCACTGAGCCAAGCTGGCCCAGTGGGTGGTATTTTTTCTTTTTGAATACAATCCCCAATTATTTATTCAGACATTAAAAAGACCTGAAATTATATTCCAATAAATATGAGTAGAAAAAATAAGAAGAAATAAAAGAGTTACTGAAGCTATACACGTTATTTTTTGAAAATGTGCTTACAGGAAATTGCTATAACACTCATAGCTTCCTGTCATTCTACAGTCGTAGCTAAATAAAGTTACAAAGGAAATAGCAATTGTTGTTTTTTTTTAAGTTGGTAGCAAAATCATTTAGCAGAACACCATGCAAAGGCCTTTGCTGCTATCTAGTGGGTATTTTTTATAATAATTCTACAAATGACCTCTAAAAGCAAGTCACAACTTAACAGTTTAAAATGCCCAACCCTGGCTAGGTAGCTCAGTTGGTTAGACCATTGTTGGTTAGACGCAAAGGTTTCAGGTTCAATTCCTGGTCACGGCACATGCAAGAATCAGCGAATGTTGCCGGGATGGCGTGGCTCAGTGGTTGAGCAT
>NW_006351550.1:0-545 GCF_000327345.1 Myotis davidii
GCCAGGCCCTAAACTAGGGCAACCACAGGCTTCAATACCACAGGCATTCTCCTCATTATAACATCTCTGCTTTCCCATAGCTGGTTAGATTTCTTAAGACTCAACTCTAGCTAACACAGAATCCACATCTTGCTCTGAGTCACTATTTTCCATGCCATCCTCCCCCACTTACTCCTGTCACACCCTGGGACACATCCAGTTTGGGCCAGGCTCCAAGAAACAGGGCACATGCAGTAAGTGGGCCTGACCCAGGCTGGGAAGGAGATAGTTAGAACAGCCTTGCAAACAATCACCCACCCAAAAAGGCCATGATGCTGCCTCCATCAACCCTCTCACAGGATTCAAAGGGGGTCATAGAGAAGTGTTGCAGAGTTCAAACCAAAGTCGGCTGGCAGCAGGAAGGGTGGAGTCTTTTTCAAAGCTCTGCTGCAAGGGAGAATGGAGAGAGGTGCAGAAAGACAGGATGTTTGGCCTTTAAGGAGCAGTGGTTCAGAAGAGCTGCACACTAGAAATCATAGGTTTGATTCAATTTCCATCTCTGCCTG
>NW_006351551.1:0-545 GCF_000327345.1 Myotis davidii
CCAATTGTTTCTCTTCCTGCCTGCCCCAGGGCCTCTCATTGATTGACAATACCCCACAGAAGCCAGGTGGATGCAATTCCTAAAGGCCAACCCTTAGGGCACACAGAAGCGTTAATGATGCATCCCGGGTTTGGGAAGGGGCCAGATAGAAAATACTCAGCACCACAAATGTTTTTTACAGTATATTCATGATATCAAACTCCGTATTTCTGAAGCATCTAGATTATGTGTAATTTAGCATTAGCCACATGATGATTTCAGTGGGATTAACATCTAAACCATGAACCCACAACTCTCACAAATATGAATCCACTCATTAAAACTCCTTGAATCGGGTACAGTCAAGAATTTCTTCACTGTGTTTTAAGGTTCCTTGGTGGCAATTCATCTATAACAAATTAGGTAAATTAGACCCATTTAGTCAATTAGAACTCTGCCCTCACTGACCACAACAATAACTGAAGGATAGAGGATCCTTCTGGTCTCAGATGAAGTAAGTATGTGCAGTTTGACTCACTCAAGTGCCTGACTTCACTCTATTTAAT
>NW_006351552.1:0-545 GCF_000327345.1 Myotis davidii
GTGCCACCTGTTAGCGCATGATAAAAACTACCCATAAACAATGTGTTAATTATTCCAGTGGGTTGTTATCCGAATTCTATCTGCATCCTACTTGAGCCCATTTGCTTCTAGTCATTAAGAAGTCCAGTAGGTTACCTCATAAGGCAGTCACCTCTTTTACAAATCTTGACTACTAATTCCTTATGTGAACAGACACCAGGTAACTGGGTATTTCCTATGCTTTGTCAGTGAACTTCCCCGTTAATTCTCTATCCAGAGCCATATGATTCCAATACTTCAATGGTACTTCCAGCAGTTAATTAAGTAATCAAGGTTGGTCCCTGGCCACTGTAGATGTAAAGACACTTGAAGGAGGATTAACCTTCCAGACATAATAATAATAGGCCTCATGTGAATTCACTTTTCTAGTGTGGTGGTTGGTATCTAAGTCTGAAACACACAATCTAGTCTTGTCCAATATTAAGGAATTTAAAACTCAGTGAAATGAGATTTAAATCATTTAGCTAGTTAACAATCTACACCAATAAAAGAGAAACATGCAAATT
>NW_006351553.1:0-545 GCF_000327345.1 Myotis davidii
TTTTTTTTCAAACAACTCAGAGACTATTGAAAGGGTCCCTAACTGCTGACGCTTAGTCCATGCTGGCATCTCCAGAATTTCCATTTGAACAAAGAACACTTACTTGTAATTTTAATCTTCATCTTAGCATCGAACTCACTACTTCATATGGTAGTCTGTTTTAAACTGGAATTGCTCTTTTAGAAAGGTTCTCTTTATAATGAGTTGATGCAAACCTAATGTATCCAATTAGTCCTGGTTTCTGCCTGCTAGAAATTAAGTGAAATAAACCTAATACGTCCTCCACACACATAGTCTTTCAAATCCTTTACATCTATAATTTTACCTTTTTTTCCCTTTTCAGGCCAAATATGCTTCAATATTTAAATCATTCCTCAAATACCATGTTTTCCAGTCTTCATTACCCTAATATTCTTCCCCTAAATGTAGTTTGTCAATATCCCTCTAAAAATGTGCACACAAGAACTATTTTTTTATTCTGCTCATCAAGGGTGACACTTAACATTGACAATTTTTTCCTTTTTTAAAAAATATTTTTTTATTGA
>NW_006351554.1:0-545 GCF_000327345.1 Myotis davidii
CATTTTATTTTGGATTTTTAAAATTCTTGCCTTGGAAGATGCCTTTGCCAGCTGCGCGACTGGCACATACCTCCTGTCATGGGATGGGTTGTTTTTGCGCTTCCTCGGTGGTGTGCTTTGAAGCCAAATCTTTCGTGTCACCGTGAAGTCCGATCTGTCTTTTCGGTGGGTTGGTCTTGTGTTGCTTGTGCGTTGGGTATTGGCATCGAAGAAACTAGACCTGACATCAAGGTCCCACAGACTCACACCTGTGTTTCCTTCGAAGACGTGTCCATCTGAATCTCTTACACGTAGGTCTCTCATCCATATCGAGTTCATTTTTGCATGTGATGGGAGGTAGGAGTTCTGATCGGTTTTGGCAGATTCTCCAAATTCTGTTGCATCCAGAATACACTCTTCTTCCAGATACGAAGTCCTTTAAACCCACATCCTTGAGGGTTGGACTAGGGGATAAATTTAGACCAGGTGTGTGTGTGGGGGTGAGGGGGTGGGGGGGTGGAGAGAATGGGATGGTTAGTGCTGGGGTCCAACCCCAGCAGGTCCAG
>NW_006351555.1:0-545 GCF_000327345.1 Myotis davidii
TGAGATAAGCATCATTATTCTCTGTTCATGTTATTTGGTAATACTATTTATCTTACTTTAATCCTAAATATTATTGTAAATGTTTTCCTTTTATTCTATTTCGAATGTTTCTGGGTGTATCATTATAAAAGAATATTGGTAATATATGCTTTTATAGATCACTAGAATATGTTTTTATAGAAAAGATTAATTATTATTCATCTTTAATTATTATTCAGTTGAATAGCCTTCTGTAAATTACATAAAGTTTAGAAAGTCAAAAGCACTATGTACCAGTTTGAACTCCATCATTACCTTTCTAGTAACCTTAGACTAAAACACCATCATAAAGCACAAATAGCCGTTGACTATTTTACATATTTTTTAGTAAGGCAAAGTTAATATAAAGAGTTGGAATGTCCAATAAAATGACCAAAATGCAATTATTTGTCTCCCTTTTCCAACCGCCTCAATTTTAATACATATTATTTATTTAGCAACTAGAGGCCTGATGTACGAAATCTGTGCAAAGTAGGCCTTCCTTCCCCCCACTGCTGGCACTGGCT
>NW_006351556.1:0-545 GCF_000327345.1 Myotis davidii
GGTATTTGTGCTCCCCCGTATTAGTCTCCTAATGCCTGTTCAACTGCTTGGCCAGTTTCCTATTAAGATCATGGTTTTCATTGTGCAATGTATGAATTAAAAAAGTAACACTCACATATATAAAGATTAGAAAATACGTGTAAGCAAAAAATAAGAAAAAAGTATGGAGAATGAAGAAACAAGCATGTGTGATCTCTAAACAGTGAAGTAATATTTTGGTGAAAATTCATCTGTTTTATGACTAACATCTTTCTAAGGGAAAGAAAACAAAAAGAAAGCAAAATATATGGGTGGTCTGTAGAGTTAATATTTTGATGAAAATGCATCTATGTTAGGAAAAGTATAGAAATAAAATAATAATTAAGGTAACAACAAAGAAATAAATCAAACATATAAAGTAATTAATCTATACACTTTAGACATTGAAATGGCTCTATGTAAAGAAACTCCAGCTCGACCCGCATGGCTCAGTGGTTGAACATTGATCCACGAACCAGGAGGTTACGGTTCAATTCCCCAGTCAAGCCAAATGCCCTGGTTGCAGG
>NW_006351557.1:0-545 GCF_000327345.1 Myotis davidii
AGCTTTTGTTTATGTGAGTTATATCTATATTTATAGTATTAGAAATTAAAATTAAGAAATAACTTGGTGCTTTTTTTAAAAAAAGTGAAGTACAATATATAATAAAATTCACCTAGTTCTATGAAGTTTTGGCAGATGCAGTCATGTAACTATTACCACAATCACCATATAGAATCACCACCACCACCACAAATTACCCCCTGTCCCATTGTAGTCAACTTCTCCAGGGACTCAGTTTTCCCGAGTCCCTGGAAAACACTTATCAAGACTGAGAAAAAAATTTAAGCCCAAGAGTATCAAAGTACATCTTCCATTAGACATCAGAGCCATGACCTCATCACATTTTATATAGCTTCTGGAAAATTCCAGGGCACAACCATGAGTGAGTGAGCGTGGGGAAGGCAAATAATATCTGTTATCTATGAAAATAGTTTTTACTTCAATAACCACCTGAAGGGGTCCCAAGGAGGGCTTCTGCAAATATACTTGCAGAACCTCTACTTTAAATGGTTTTTTAAAAATTGATTTTTAGAGAGAGAAGAAGG
>NW_006351558.1:0-545 GCF_000327345.1 Myotis davidii
AGTTGTCAGAGCCCCGCCCCTCCCAGCGTTGGCCCCGCCCCCAGGGCGTAATTAGCATTTATTGTCCTCTTGCTAGGAGCCTATCTCGACTGTGGCCTACACACCTCAGTTTATTTAATCCTCAAAACAACCCCATGCTGTGACGATCTCATTTTACAGGGAAGGGGAAAGGCTTACCCCGCCCACAAGCACACAGCCTATAAAGACAGGACTCGGATTTGAACCAAGGCCGCTAACTCCAAAGCCTGTGCTCATTCTTCCGCACCCTTCAGCCCAAAGTGTGATGGTCTCCAAGAATCAGCAGTACTGGCTTTCCCCTGGGAGCCTGTTAGAAAAGCAGATCCACCGGCTCAAAATCTGCTTTTTAGCCAGATCCCTAGACAATTCTACTGCAAATTAAAATTTGAGAAGTATAGTCCATAATACCCTGTCGGAGGATGAGGGGATGGGTAAAGAAATGGAACATAAAGGGCTACTGAGGTACCAGGTGCAACGCAAAGCCTGGACTGTGTTCCTATCAGTAATGCACAGTATTGTAGTGAACA
>NW_006351559.1:0-545 GCF_000327345.1 Myotis davidii
CCCCTTCCCCCTGTTCACTGCAACTTTATTTACAATAGCCAAGACATGGAAGTGTCCACTGATGGATGAACGGATAAAGAAAATATGGTATATGTACACAAGGCGATATTATTCAATCATAAAAAAGGGAATCTTGCCATTTGCAACAACATGAATGAACCTGGAGGGTGATATGCTAAGTAAAATAAGTCAAAGAAAGACAAATACCAAATAATCTCATATGTGGAACTAAAACCAACAACCCACAAACCCCAAGCTCATACACGCAGAGAACAGACTGGTGGTTGCCGGAGTTGGGGGTGGTTTTGGGAGGGGGGAAATTGGTAGGAAGGATCAAGAGGTGCAAACGTCCAATTATAAAGTAAATATGTCATAGGAATGCAACGTATAGTATGGTGACTATAGTTACTAATACAGTATTGCATATTTCAAAGTTCCTAAGAGATTAGATCTTAAAAGTTCTCATTAGACACAAACTGGAACTATGGTGATGAATATTAACTAGACTTATTGTGATCATTTTGCAACATATACAAATATCAAAT
>NW_006351560.1:0-545 GCF_000327345.1 Myotis davidii
TTTTTTCCCTGTCATATTTTATAATGAATCCTACTCATCATATTATTTCCCTTATAAATACTTTGTATGTTTCTTTAACAGATAGGACTTTAAAAGTAATTAAAGTACACATACAATGAAACGATCAATGATGCTTTAATATCTAATAAATAGTCCATGTTCAATTTCCTCCATTCCCTCAAAAATTCTTTTCAGTTGCATTTTACAAATCATAGCCACATATATTGCATTTGGTTGTTATATCTCTTACATTTCTTTTACTTTCTAATAGACCTCCACTTTTAATTGTTTTACTGAACTGTAGCAAAAACACAGCTAAAGAACACAAATTTTAAGTGATCAGTGAATGTTTACAAACTGAACTGTCCACGTAACTTAGATAAAGATACAGAACATCAGTGGGACCCCAGGCATTTCCAGTCATTACATGTGTACCTGCCCACCAGGGCTGCTACTGTTTACTATCATAGATTGGTTTTGCCCATTTTTTCATTTCATAGAAAGGGAATCATACAGCATGTCTGGTTGCTTTTGTGGAAATTGAA
>NW_006351561.1:0-545 GCF_000327345.1 Myotis davidii
ATGCCTTTTTAAGCAATGTTTTCTCTCCCAGCACATAGGTGCACCCTTATATGGCCGAGTCCTCTATTTATAACGCCGCCGTCAGCCCTCTGACAGGTAGAGTTTTACATGTTGCAGTACCGAGTACCAAATGCCTTTTAGTAACATTCTGAGAGCAACAAGCCACTTGAACGCTAATAGTTGCAACTCAGTTTTAAGAAAAATAAGAGAATGCTTTCCCATCTGAGGGTTGCAAGCGGACTCAATGAAATGGGTGCAGGAAAGAAGGCACCTGAATCTCATGCTCTAAAAAACACCAGGACTCATTACAGAAAAGAGTTTTGACTTGTTGGATGCCCGTTTTTGCTGGAGAGTGAAGCCAGTGATGTTTCAGGCTGAAGCTGCCAGTGATATAAAAGTACTTCTGGTAAAGTGTATAACCTGAGACCAGATAGTCTCACTTCCCCTGAAGTTTAATATTCTTAATGATATTCATCCAAAGGTTTTGTTCACCTTTTTTCCTAAGTTTGTTTCATGTGTAAGCTTTTTTCCACTGCCAATAGTGT
>NW_006351562.1:0-545 GCF_000327345.1 Myotis davidii
TTTGAATTGTGAGTACTCGCAAACTAGTGTGTGGCTGAGGTGATTTCTGCTGGGTGAGCCCAGCAAATTGCCCAATGTTATGGGACAACCTTACTCTTCAGAAATGCAAGGGCTGGCCCTAATTAGTCAAGCAACTACTATCACCTCAACAACAACATATTCTGTTTCCTTGTGAAAATCATCCCCCAATAAGGCCAGTGGTCAATGCTAGTGATGGATGTAGAAAGGCCTAAAAGTAATTTTTAATATAAAAAGAGGTATTTTAAATAAATCAGGAGTTGAACTGTGACAGCAAATAAGATCTATTCAATGAATCATACAAAGAGTTTGAACTCATGGAGCTGTCCAGTGTCTAAGTGACATTTTATAACTGTATTATGAAAACTTAATTATATTATGGGAGTTAAGAGGATATCAGATATTTGCTGAGACTTTTAGGGTCTAACATTATAAAACTGCTATATACACTTACATGTATTTGTGCATAAAAATAGAAACACAAGTGAAATAAATCAGAGAAAGACAAATATTGTATGATCTCACTT
>NW_006351563.1:0-545 GCF_000327345.1 Myotis davidii
CATATTTTGTATGTTATATGTATTATATACTATTTCCTTACACGCAGTACTGCTAATGCTGGTGATGGTTGAGGGAACAACATTCTCACCCTGACACCATCTGGTAGTGTCTCTCCTGCACCTACGTTCTAATTTGTGTGCTTAGCCAGCAACAGCTCTCGCAGAGGCTGAGTCCCAGAACACAGGAAGTGCTGCAACTCAAAGCTGATACAGAGAGGCTGAGTTTGCGTGGGTGATGGCAAGGTGAGCAGAAAATGAAACAAGTATGAAACCACAAGGAAACTCAAAGCTGGGTCCAGGGTTTGACCTTTGCAGTGAATGGAGTCCTGGGAAATTCTGGAAGCCTGAACACCCCTACTAAGCTTCATGTGCCTGCTTAGGTAAGAGGTGAATGGGCACTGCAAAGTGAGGGGGTCCAGGAATTCTCAGGATCTACATTTAGTCTTCCCACTTCATATTCTTTAAATGGTATTAAAATGTTTTGTCAGCATAACAAAATTCCTTAATGATACACTCAAAATTATGTATTAGAAAAGCAAGGTATA
>NW_006351564.1:0-545 GCF_000327345.1 Myotis davidii
CTTTATAATTATTCAAAGTGTGTATATGTTTTTGGAGAACACCCTATATTTGCAAGTGAAACCTACTGGGTTTGCTGGAGAACTGGGTGTTGGATGCAGAGCCACAACTGGGGATGCATGGGGCCGCAGGCAAAGGTTTTTTGTGGAGACCCTGTCTATAGAAACTATTTGACTGAAAAATGTGTTACCAAATTCATGGACCTAAATGAGATATAGTGATTTTCCAATGAAGATTTAGAATAATGGATAGAGAAGAAGTACTATGTGTTTGCTTATCATTCAGAGTGTCCAAGTACCATCTCTTTATGTTCTTTATTGCCTGTTGTGTCATTTCTGGCTAATTGAATAGTGCTCATCATGAGAATGAGGCTGCAACACTGTTATTCTTCATGTTCTTCTTGCCTCTGCTGATCTCATGTCCTTTATTTAGCTCTGGTCACATCATTACTCATGATACTGGGAATACCACCATACCATCATGAATACCAGCTTCTGGTGACCTTTTCAAGGTGTTTTTTTTTAATGTATATTTTTATTGATTTCAG
>NW_006351565.1:0-545 GCF_000327345.1 Myotis davidii
TTTAGCCAGACAGTCCCTTAGCCCTCTCTTTCATGGTGAACCTGTGTCAGAGTAATCATTCATCCCTTGCTCAGGGTCTGCTGGTCAACCCCAGCAACTTGTCATATTGAATTTGGGGTGTCACTGACAGGGTTAGTAGATATGTCAAGTAGTTAGTTTACTAAGGAGTTTTAGAGTTTAAGGCAGAAGTTTGGTTCAGAAATTGGTAGATAGGAATTGTTGGCATATAGGTAAATTGAAGCACTAGTGAAGTGTAAAGGGAAGAGGAGTTGAAATTTTTGAGAAAGTTAAAAAGAGATAATCCCAAATAAGAATATGCAAGATAATAGGGTTTAGCTGCAAATCAGTGGAGAAAAACATCTCTTAATAGGACAAGGATTAGATCTTAAAGGGCACTGTTAGGTTCGCCAAAGGAGAAACACACAAGGCCAAAAGGAGTAAAAAAATATAAAATGTATCTTTACATCTGCTGGCAGAAGGGCTAAGACCAAAATGGCATCAGCAGGGCATAGTAGGGGGAGCAGGATATTTATGTCTCTTGTAAG
>NW_006351566.1:0-545 GCF_000327345.1 Myotis davidii
AGCTGGAGTTAGAGCAATTTATTGGGGAAAGCCTGCGGGCTTTGCAACATCAGTTCTGAATTAGGGGCCGAGGGGTCCAGACTGGGCTCCATTAGGAATTGGGGGGGCGGAGGGGGGGTTAGGGCAGGATCTGTAATGAGCGTCACGCACCAAACCAAACACCAGGCGCCTCCAACGCGCGAATGGGGGGCGGGGAGGGGTCAGGGGTCAGCCCGGGAAGGTTTGGGGAAAGGGGTGCAGCGAGGAAGTGATTTCAAACCCCGGGAGCCCCTTTCCGTGGGTCGCACTGCCATCGTGTGGCCGCGCGCGGAACTGCAACCGCCGGCGCCCGGGGTCCCGCGTCCACTGCAATCCCGGTGTCGGCCGGAGGGGGCGCTCTTTCTCCTGCAGGACACACACCCCCGCGTGGGCCTGTTTGGGGGGGACACACACCGCTGTGGGGGGTACCTATGGGGGCGATTGTGGCCCCTGGATAGCCTGCGGGGGCAGCATGTTTTCAGGAAAGGCATGCGGGGATATTTTCAGCCACTGAAATTATTATTATT
>NW_006351567.1:0-545 GCF_000327345.1 Myotis davidii
GTAAAAAAATCAATAAAATATATTAAAGAAAAACCCCCAAAACAAAAAAAAAACAATAGTACAGAGTTCCCATATACGTTTCACCTAGCTTTCCCCAATGATAACATCAGACAACTAAAAAAAAGATTATTTTAATTAGGGTCTAAAATAGGTCCACACATTGTGATTATTTGATATGTATTTTAAGTCACTTTTAAACCGTACCTTTGCATCTCTTTATTTCCCCCTTGCTATTTGTTGAAAATGCTGAATTAATATTTTTGAAAAATAAATTCATCCCGTATGCTTTGTTTGCATTTTCATTCACCTTTTTCTTTCTTTTTTTTGTTAACCTGTGCACTTTGATAATTTATTTCTAAAGTGAGTGCTTTACATGAATGATGCTGTGATGTAGTAGAAAGAGAGACCAAGATTTGGAGTCAGAAAATCAGGGTTTGAACCCTGTCTTCATTATTTACTAAATAATGGTCTTGGCCGCCTGGCTGGTGTGCCTCAGTCGTTGAGCTTCACTGTATGAACCAGGAGGTCACAATTCGATTCCTGGT
>NW_006351568.1:0-545 GCF_000327345.1 Myotis davidii
TTCCTCTGTGAAGTTTGATCCCATTCAATTGTTGCAGAATTAGCCTATTTGCTGTCCACACAATTTTCCACCTTTGTTTCTCTAGGTGGCGCTAGCTGTGCATGATAAAGCCACGCATTGGGCTAAACATTAACCTTGTGGAGACACACTTGAATGTCCACTTGCTTTGCATTCTCTCTCTCAGGCCCTTTGCTTCTTTGTATTTATTGACTCTTAGAGAATCGCCCCGAGCAGTGTTCTGCGGATGCTGCTCTAAGATAGGTCTTTAAAATCAGGCCCGTGGCATCTTCTTCAACATCTTCGGGTAGTTCATGTTTAAAAGAAAATATTAACAGTAAGGAGCCTTACATTATTTATAGTGATTCTGAATCTATTGTGCTGTAGCACTAATTTAAACAAATCATGTACGAATCACACCTGACTAAATGCAGAATGCTAATTATTAATATTAGTGGAAGCACTCCTAGCACTTAATATTTCATATTTCATGCCTAGCCTCCATGCAGCCTTTTTACTACTAAGTAAAAATGCTGACATTTCTCTTT
>NW_006351569.1:0-545 GCF_000327345.1 Myotis davidii
GGTAGAGAGTTCCTATATACTCTCTGACCCCACATACACAGCCTCCCCTACTATCAATATCCCACATGAAATGGAAGGTGATACATTTGTTACAATCAATTTATGCTGGCACATCAATATCACTCAAAGTCCATAGTTTACTTAGGGTTAACTCTTGGTATTGTACATTCTGTGGGTTTTGACAAATACATCATAACATGTAGAGTGTCATGCAGAAGAGGTTCATTGCAGTAAAAATCTTCTGTGCTACCTGTATTCATTATTTCCTCCCCCCAGTCCCTGAAACCACTGATTGCTTTTTCTGTTTCCATGGTTTTGGCTTTTCCGGAATATCACTAAATTGGAAACAAACAGTATGTAGTCTTTTCAGATTAGTTTCTTTTATTTAATAATACACATTTAAGATTTCTTTATATCTTTTCATTACTTGATATCACATTTATTTTTAGGGCTGAATAATATTTTATTATCTGGATATACTGCAGTTTATCGAAGAACACCTTGGTTGCTTTCAAGTTTTGGTAATTATGAATAAAGCTGCTATA
>NW_006351570.1:0-545 GCF_000327345.1 Myotis davidii
GGGATCAAATCCACAATCTAGGTATGTGCCCTGGCCAGAATCAAACCTGCATTCATTTGGTGTATGGTTCCAACCAACTGAGCTACCCAGCCAGGACAGATATTTGTAAATTTAACTGTGAGGAAAAACATGAACAGCTAGCTGTCTTGTTTTTTAAGAAAGTAGAAAATAAAAGACTAATAAATGTATTTTCTTAGTTTTAAAAGATGCTGCATCATTCCTCTTCTCGATCATCATCTAAGAGGCTGCTTTTAATCGATAAAATTAGATCATTTCTGAAATGCATCATCAAAAATTTTGATGACTTTCACATTTTAATAAAAAATGCGCATATTTAATCCCCAAACAGGCAAGTATTATAGTTAATTCATTTGCTCACTTCATATCTGAGTAGACCAAGAATTTGCAGTTAGAATTATTTATTTCAGACTTTCCTATTAATAGTCCATTCTTCTTCAGTAATCTGGAATACAATTCTCAAAACCTTGTAGCAAAGAATGTGGTGTTTTATGGTCTAAAATTTGATGTTTTGCTTCTTGTGTTTT
>NW_006351571.1:0-545 GCF_000327345.1 Myotis davidii
TTCAGTGTTAGTCAAGCTCTCCTTCCCAGAGAAAGAGCATTTCTCTTTCCTAATTATTTGCTCTAATAAAAGTTTAAGGTAGGGCTCTAATGAGCCTGGTCAGAGTCATATGAACATCCCAGCCAGAACCAAGTCCTGGACCACAGGAAAACATTGCTCTTACTTGTCAAGAGTAGTTATGTGGGATTCTGGGGCCATCCCCACCCAAACAATGGGGACAGAAAGAAGGAAAATATTATTCCCTAAAGCAACACCAAGGCATTATTTCCAAGAGATGGGGAAATGAATGTTGGAAGGCGAGAACAATGGATGCTGCCACTCCCACTGTTGCCCCCTACAATACATTCTCCACATATCAGATAGTATGCTTATTTTAAAAACTCAAATTATATCATTTCACTACCTTTTAAAACTCTGTTCATGGTTCTTGTTGCCAGTAGAATACATTTACAACACCTTTTAATAGCTACGAGGCCACACAATATCTGGAACCAGTTCACTATTCAGTTTTATCTCATGCCACTTTCTTCCTCACCCACTGCACT
>NW_006351572.1:0-544 GCF_000327345.1 Myotis davidii
CAACCAGATGCAGAAAATTGCAGATGCCACAGGCAGCACCCCACCAAAATAGGAAAATGCGCCCACCTGTATTTCCCCCTCCTGACTCTAAGTCTGAGGACATGCACTTCTAACAAATATGCTTTCATTAAATAAGCTCTCAGCTATTGAATTTCTTCATTATTTTAGTCATTCTAAGATCTGGCCATGCACAGTACATGAAAAACTCCTCTCTAGTGACCGTCCTGTAGCCATCTGTAATTGAGTCAAATGCCCTTCATGGAGAGTCAACCGAACTTCTGAGTCAACATGGAGAGAAGTGCAACATGTAGCACCTCCGGACCCAACTTTCCATTAAAATCCATGAAGAGACACACATATACACACCACATGTACATAAATACACACAGAAATACATACATGCAAGCACACTGCAAGCACATACATGTATACATGCACAAACAAATACACACCAAAGAATGCCGGCAAATACTTTGACTAACCCCACAGAGAAAAACAAATTCAACCTCACTAGTAATCCAAGTAAAACAAAAATACAATATTA
>NW_006351573.1:0-545 GCF_000327345.1 Myotis davidii
TCAGTTTATTCTATCTTAACCATGCTTAACCAATGCTGATACCACAATGATTAAAACAATTATCTATTATCCTTTGATAGATAGATGGGAATTGCCTTCTCATCACCCAGCTCACCATGCCTCACCCTGCACCACTAAAATGGTGAGACAAAGAAACTACCCCCAAATGAAAGAAAAGAAAGAATCACCAAAAAGGAACTAAATGAAACGGAGGCAAGGAAATTGTCAGATAAGGAATTCAAACTGATGGTTATAAAGATGCTGAAACAATTTAAGGAAAACTATGAGCAACTTAATGTGAATTATAAAGAACTTAATGAAAACTACATCAGCATAAAATAAAAGGTTCAATCCATGAATAAGAAGCAATCAGAAATAAAGCATGACATAGCTGTAATAAAGAATACCATGAAGGGAATCAATAGTACACTAGAAGCTGAGGACTAAATCAGCTAATTAGAAGACAAGATAGGGGGAAAAAAAACATTCAGAGCAGCAATTGGGAAAAAAAGGCAGGAGGAGAATTTAAGGGAGCTTTGGGACAA
>NW_006351574.1:0-545 GCF_000327345.1 Myotis davidii
CTTCCTCTCTGAAATCAATAAAAATGCATATTTAAAAACATAAATTTAAACATAAATAAATAATAAAAATGGTTTGAGTCACCATTGTTACAGCAATGAGAGCCCATGCCCCTTAAAATATTTTGTATTTATACTCTGGTTCCCCTTTTATTCATGATCTTACTTTTCTATCCTATTTTATCCCTCTTCACAGACATGACTTAGAATCAGAAAGTAAACCTTTTGTCTATAGAGCAACAACAAGTATTTTCAGGGTTTCTGCAGAACAGCAATAGAGGGAGCAAAACATTTAACCAGACAATGTGCTTATAAGTGAAAAAAATTGGTTTGAAGGTCAGACTGATTAGGTTTGAAGTGGGCTTTGCCTCTTCATGTGAATAAATTACTTAACCTCTCCGTAAAATGCAGAGAAATAATACAACCCTTCTCATACATTTTGGTAACAATGAAATCATCTCCAACCTCTGAAATGCGTGTAAAATTAACTAGTAGGTGGCAGGCGACTCATGCATGTCAATGGTAGTTACTGTTATTTTGTTGTTGTT
>NW_006351575.1:0-545 GCF_000327345.1 Myotis davidii
GGTTAAAAAGCTTACTAGGTGATTACTGGATTTGAAGGTCTATGAAATAATCATTGTATTTTTTTATTATGGTTAATAAATACTTACTATAAAAATTTTGGTAAATATAGAAAACATATTGTTATCTCAGCACCCAGACATGACTTTTGTTATACTTTTGGTGAATTTTTTCTCTAAGTATATACTGTAGATACAAGCCTGGCTTCTGGAATGAGAATTCCTGAGCTCAAATCCTAGTTTTGTCATGTGCCAGCTATGTGTTTTTGAATAAATTCCATAACTGTTCCAATCCTCAGTTTCTTCATAGGAATATCTGAACCTTCCTCCTAGAGTTGTGAGAATCTAATGACATAAATACACGCAAACCAGTAAGCCTGGCATACAGTATATACTCAATAAATACATTATTTAAACAAATTGGAACACAATGCACATAATTAGGTACCTTCTTCTCTCATTTAACATATTCTGAATGTCTCCAGGTCATTAAGCAGTCTTCTTAAATACTACTTAATTTTAATAAGAAAATGGCATTTCATATGATA
>NW_006351576.1:0-545 GCF_000327345.1 Myotis davidii
ACCTACCTGCTCTGGGCCCTGGGATTCCTTAGGGAGGGCCTTAGTTTCCAAGAGTTTGGTGAGGAAGGCTGATGGGATGGGCGGGGAGATCCTGCAGGGCAGTGGAATTGTCCAAAACTTGAGGAATTCGGCTCTATTCTAACTTTGGTCCTCCTTCATCACACGTACAGAAAGAGGTGATATGGCACAGTGATTAAGAGCATGGACTCCTGTGCTTGGTATTTAATCTAAGCTCTGTCACTCTGGCCTTGGGTATCTTTCTCATAGACTCTGTGCTCCAGTTCCCTCACCTTCAGAATAGGCATAATGATAGTTCCTATCACACAGGGTTGTTGTGAGGGTTAAATGGGTTTGAATGTGTAAAGCATTTACTGCCACAAAGTTTATTAAAACTTAAAGCTAAATAAATCAGCCCCCAGAAGAATATTTCCTTCCATTGTAATTATTAAAGAACACTCAGAAAGTTGGCCTCTGCTGCCCTTTATTGACATGATTTCACTTAAAACAGAGTAGCTCATATTCCCCCGACTGAGCTTCTAAAAAAT
>NW_006351577.1:0-545 GCF_000327345.1 Myotis davidii
AAAAAAATAAATCATCACTAGAGTTTGTTAAAGAAGGTAAGGGGATATAGAGGAGAACAAGAAAGACAGGAAACAATGTGCTATTATATTAAATAAGATTGTATTTATTCATTCATTTGACAAATGCATATTGAGCCCCTAATATGTACTAGGTGCATTTTAGATGCTTGAAATATATCAATAAGATAAAATAGGTAAAAATTTCAGTCTATGGAGCTTAAATTTTAGCAAGAGGGACAATAATAATAATAACAACAACAACAAATAATAAGTAATATAGAACATTAGAAGGTGAGAAATGGTATGGCAGAAAATAGAGTAAGGCAAGGGGAAGTATGAAAGAATTATAAAATTAAGTACCCTAGACACTAACTCTGTATTATACAAGGCAGAAGAATTTAATATTGTAAACAGAATGATAAAAGGATATCCAATAGTAGTTCAAGAAAAATTGTTGATACTTGTGATGGTCAATTTTATGTCAACTTGACTGGGCTAAGCAATGCCCATGTAGCTGACAAAATCTTATTTTTCAGTGTGTCTGT
>NW_006351578.1:0-545 GCF_000327345.1 Myotis davidii
AAAAAAAAAAAAACACACCTCAGTTTCTCCTTCTCAAGAAAACTTGGCATCAAGCAACAATTACTAAAAATAGTATTGCCATGATCTACTTTTTTTGAAGATATCTTAACACCATTTGGGAAAATTTTGTTTCCAAGTAACATGTGAGAATTGTTTACTGGTTGAAAAAAAAATTGTCTCTAGTAAATTTCTGCGTCAGAAACAAAACCCAGACTGTGCGTGTTTTTTATTATCAAGAGGGATATAGTAGTAGTTTCCTCCAGCAGTAACGATACAAGGCCAGTGTAAGAATATGCAAACCTATGGTTCTGTGAACCTCTGTACTTCCATAAAACAGTTCTAGCAGGAATCCAAGCTACCCAGGCAGGACTTTTAATAGCACATACGGACTTTCCTTTGGATTAGTAATTGGACGTTATTGCACATAAGATGCAAAATACATCCAACTCTATTTTAAGAAAAAGGACAAGTGTCTTTGGGACAAGTGCCTTTCTCCTAAGAAAATAACTTTTAAAAACTTGTTTTTATTGATTTCAGAGAGGAAG
>NW_006351579.1:0-545 GCF_000327345.1 Myotis davidii
CCCCCAGATGGTGGTGCCATGATCAGGGCTAAGGGTGCCCACAGGAGTCAGCAGGATGGAGGCTCCCAGTCCTGGGTGGAGCAGGCTCTGGGCTGGGAGTCCAGACAGCACCAGGGCCTTTCCCAACACACCTTGGAGCCCTCTGTGCCGGCCCTATCTGACCTTCCCTGGCCCGGTGAACTGGGTGAAACCCGCTCAGAGTGGTCAGACAGCCAAGCAGGACACCTGGCCCAGTGCTCTCTGCAACTAGCAACACAGGGAATGTGTGGGAGATGGCAAGGGAGGGCCCTGCTGATGTTTCTGTTTGTACTGCCCCCAGGACTGGAGTGAGAGCCTAGCCCAACAGGCTCGGGCCAGGGCAGCCCGCTGTGGCACCCCAGCCCCAAGCCTGGTGCCCACCCCGGGGGCCACTTCACAGGTGGGCTGGAATGTGCAGCTGCTGCCAGTGGGCTCAGCATCCTTCGTCCACGTGGTGGGCCTGTGGTTTGCAGAAGGCCAGCGGTACAGCCATGAGGCGGCGGAGTGTGCCCTCAATGCCACCTGCA
>NW_006351580.1:0-545 GCF_000327345.1 Myotis davidii
ACCCATCTAACATCCCTCTAAACATCCCTTATTCCTTAAGTCATGGTAGTGTCAGACTAGGTGGCAAAGACAAGGGCAGGGCAGGGGAAGGGAAGGGTGATAAGGAAGCTGGCTGGTACTGAAAGACAGGTTTACAAGAGGATAACTTAGACACAGAAGAGCAAAAGGAACTGTGTTATAAATCTAGGCCGGCATCTGACCCAGAGTTGAGAAGGGTCAGAAAAGCGATCAGAAACCCAAGCTAGAAGACTGGGTGCTGAGAAGTCAGAAGCCCAGACAGTGTCTATCCACACAAGGTTAAAAGGCCACATGAGAATCTGGGCAATACAAGCTTAAGATCTAGATAGCAGATATGAGTAATATTAACCAGGCCCCAGAAGCAAAACTAGAGCATGATGATGATGAGTCAAAAATTCCTTCTCTAGTGCATATTTCTGGCCAGAACTGGTATCAATGGGTAGTTGTGCCTATAACCCCAAGGTACACGAGACATGCGTGATGTAGGTAGGAGGAAGCACACAAATGAAGAGCAAAGCCATTATTGA
>NW_006351581.1:0-545 GCF_000327345.1 Myotis davidii
GGGCCACACTAGGCTGTATGCACTCACCAGGAAGTAGAAAATCACAGACAGAGTGAGTCAGCGTGGGGCTTACTGTAAGTTGTCACAGGTTTGTGGGAGGCACATCTCACACAAGAGCGTGACCCACCCAATCATCACGATTACGGACTACAAAAGGATCAACAATGAGAGCCTCTTAAGGGACAGAAACAAAAGGAATAGGTTCGGAGATATGAGTCAGTTGCGTTTATTTGAAATCTCCACTGTTTGAACTGTTTTAATACTTCAAGGCAGGGCCGTTTTATGACAGTGGGTTGAGCAACAAGTGCAGCACCAGTACCAACTTGAAGAGAAATCTCTCCAAGCTGATTAAGAGGAAGGATGGGGAAAGCCCCGGTAGTACCTCAGAGCCCCTTCGCTGGGGGGATCTTGAAAAGGCTGGTTATGTTACCACATTAAAGGGGTCCGTTTGCCTGCACGCATCAAAGCCCAACGAGACACGAACAAGAGTTTCCAGCAGTGGTTCCCGCGTGGGGCACATGCCTCACAGGAGGGCAATTTGATTT
>NW_006351582.1:0-545 GCF_000327345.1 Myotis davidii
TGGTCCCCTATTTCCACCTCGTTTCCTGTTCCTCACGTGCAGCAGCCAGCCTGGGCTTTAAAAATGTAAATGGGATTATGCCACTGTCCTGATCGAAACCATACAAGTGTCCTATCTCACTTAACACAACCCAGACTTCCTCCCAGTGCCTTCCTCCGTGACTTACCCCTTCCCCTCAGTGCGCTCTCGGCTCCAGCCACACTGGCATTCTAGCTGTTCGTGAACACACTGAGCTAAATCGCGCCCATGTCTTGCACTTGCTTGACAACTCTTCACATGGGTTGCTCCGTCATGTCCCTTAGATTTCTGCTCAGCCTGTCCTCCCTGAGTGGCCCAGCCTTTCTTTCCCTCCCCCACTATAACTCTCTACAGGTCTTATTTTTCCTGGGCATTTTCCTGATGGTGTACCGCCTCCACTATAATGTAACCTCCATGTAACATACAGCCTTGCTTATTGCTGTATCAGAAGCACACAGAACAGCACCAGGTATATCTTGGAAGCTTAGGAAATATTTGTTGAATAAAAGGGAGGGAGAGCGGAGGGA
>NW_006351583.1:0-545 GCF_000327345.1 Myotis davidii
CAGAGATAGGTTGGAGGGATGTGAGGCATCAAAGGCATACAAAATGGTTTGAAATACCTAATAGGATTAAAGAATTAACATACTTGATACTCTGTAAACTCTTCAGAAGTGTTACCATTTTCTTCATTTTAAAAATGAGAGAAGACATTAGGGGAAATATTATTCAATTTCATGCAGTTATTTAGCACCCGAACTGGGGTTGGATGCCATAACACCTGACTCCCATCTACTTCATTTCTCTTTTTGGTTTGGCACCATAAACTTGGCTTTAAGGCATGATCATATACTTATTATCCCATCTTTGATCAATCTTAGACTAATGCTGGACACTTATTTGTAATGGTCTGAAATTTCTGCCTACGTCCTTCTACAGAAGGATCAAAAGAAGTGTAGCGTTAGCATAAGTTTGATCTTGTAAAAATGTGAGTAAGCTTATTGCATGGCTGAAATTTTGAAGAAAATGGTTTTTAAGATAATTTTTAATGGGGCACTTTTGTTATCTTTTAGAATAAAGAAGCATTCTCTCCCTCCCCCCCCCCCCCCCC
>NW_006351584.1:0-545 GCF_000327345.1 Myotis davidii
AAATAATGCACTCCAAAAACTCTCCAAAGTCACGGCAGACCATTTGCTGGCTGTCGTTAGGAAATTATGATTAACATGTTGATATATACATGTAGTCAGTCACTGAACTAGATTCTGCGAATTCAGTCACTTATAATATCACGTCCTTACTCCTCACTGAGCTCCAAACTAGCTGTGAAGATAGGCAATTACAATGTGATATGTTTTGCACCAAGTTAAATAAAGAGTGTTAAAGTAATGAATAGTAAAATAAGTCAAGATACCTTTGCAGCTTGCTTCTGAAAAGCTATATTTAGGTGGACCCTTGAATTAGTCAGGTGAGTATTGGAGGTGGTAAGATTGAATGTTTCAGAAGAAGCTGTGTATGTATAGGGTTAGAGTTGAAATAAAACCAGAACAGCAAGAAAAAATGCAAATAGGACAGTAAAAACAGGAACATTCTTTCCAGCAATAGCCATATTGAGTCCTCTGCTCTTCCCTTTGCTTGCTGTGTAACATGGGATAGTTTTCATAGCTTCTACTGGTTGCTAATTAATGTATTTATT
>NW_006351585.1:0-545 GCF_000327345.1 Myotis davidii
TTTTGTCTTCAGGGAAATATATCAATTCTATGCCATTGGAAACTATAGATGAAGAAAAGTTGCCTACTTCTAATCTGTTTTCAAAATGATTTTTCTGTTCAAAGGAGGGAGAGTGAATGGGATTACCTCCATTTCTTCCTCATTGCCCTCTCCTTCTTCTCTCTCTCATGATATCTTAGAAATGTTCTAACAAATAATTAAGGCAAAGAAACTATTGGAATTTAAATTATAAAATGTTTAGAGACAAGTAGTCAACAAGTAATATCAATTCAGGAGAGCATCTCAAGGAAAGAAGAGTGTGCAATGGTATTCCAGAGTGAGAGGTGGATCTAAGGACCAGCGCACTGTCTTGTGTTAACTTGGCACAGGCAACCTGAGTGGATCAACCCTCATTACAGGTGTACGCTAATGCCTAACTCGTCAGCAAGCTGCCCTTATGATCAGAGGCTCATGACAAGGGGAGCACTAAGCCACTCCATGAGTTTTTTCCTTGGTTTGCAGAATAATTCCATCAATCAAACAAAGGTTCTGGGTGGGTCTGGAAC
>NW_006351586.1:0-545 GCF_000327345.1 Myotis davidii
CACCACCACCACCACCACCACCCCAAGCACCCCTCTCTCATCTGCCAGAAAGAAAACTCATAGACACCCTAAACCTTTAGCATGAGTGCCCCTCCACCCAACCCAGCTGAGAGCTGGCAGCGAAGGAACACTTCTCCCTGCTGATGGCTGATTGCGAGGCTGCAGAGCTGGGGCTACAGCCAAGCCTGGGCCTCTGCTGCCTCCCAGAGGCTGAATGGAGCAGCACAGGTAGGTGAGCTGGTTTTGCAGCAGCCCAGATGGGGAGCCCATCTCTCCAGGACTCATCAATGGTGAGCAAGGTCCAATCAAATATGGGGTCTAAAGAAAGGGCCTCAGTCCTCAATGACGTTGTCAGGATCCAGCCTAATGAGTCCTAAATACCCTTCTATGCACCTGTCATAATACTTTGTAATCTACCTGTTCCTATGCCTCGCTCCCCTGCCTGACCCTACAACCTGAGGCTCCTGCCCACAAAGTAAGCCCATGCTCTCTTGACAGACAGCCTCATCCCCTTACCACTGTCCCCTCTTCTTCCCAAACCCCTG
>NW_006351587.1:0-545 GCF_000327345.1 Myotis davidii
TGGACTATGAGAGGGTGCAGGCCGGGCTGAGGATTTATAAAATTGTATGCATTCATTAGATTTAATGCACAGGGTTTCCTTAAGCTAATTCTTTGGAAATATAGATAACCACTCCCAAGAAAGAATATGATTGTATAATTCACAATCACTTTACCTAAGATTATACAAAGTATTGCTTAAACAGGAACATATTTCTTGGTGTTTCCTGTCTATGTGTGACAGAAATGTTTCTATAAGCCCATTTGTATCATTGACTGAAATAATCTCATGATTAATAATGCTTTACATAACTATTAACATGATTCACAAAACAATAATGTTTGGATTTGTTGTAAGAGCCATTGCTATTTATGATGCTGAAAATGCACACTACACCTTACACAGGTGTCTGAATATTTGATTTAAATATTTCTCACAACGAAGACTTTTACAGTGACATTTTTTTGGCAATGCTTACTGATAGCATCACAATGTTACTTGTCATGAACTGCTTAGTAATCAGGTATTCAAAGGCATTCAGCTCTAGTCAACAGAAGGAAGGGTGA
>NW_006351588.1:0-545 GCF_000327345.1 Myotis davidii
TTTTTTCTTTCATCCGGGTATCCTTTTTAGAGCTCTTCTTTTCTCTGCTCCAATCTGAACCAGTTGCTCCTAAGCCTACTGCTCACCTATCATCCTCTCCTTTAATGTATTCTGTTGTTTCCTGGGTCACATCTTCCTCTTTCACAGTTTATTTTCTCAGTGTAGGGGAGCATGTAGTCCAGTAGCTTCCTCAGAAAGGGTGAATGAGAGGGGAAATATATTTTTTAACTATGCATATGTTTGATAGTGTGGCTGCGTAAAACATTGTAAGTTTTATCAAAGTTTAACAAGAAGTCTTAACATCCTTTTAAAATAATTGCCAAGAAGAGGGCTTACCTTTGTATTTATTTTGAAAGAGGCAGGCCCCCGGAATCTGATCGAGTTAACAGTAACCTGCGTACCTCTGCCTTTTAGCCGCACATGTGTCAAGTTTTTCTCAGAAATTTCTGAGGTTTTCCCTGGAATTATGAACAACATATGTGCAGTCAGATTCGGACTGTCTCTTCTGTTCCTGGGAGAATAAAGGAAGAACCAGGTGGGTGGGG
>NW_006351589.1:0-545 GCF_000327345.1 Myotis davidii
GTTCCTTTCAGACCAGGCTGGCAATGTGTCTGCTGACAGAAAATTCTCAAAAACTGGGTGGGTCTTTGTGTATGTCAAGGGGATTCATGTCATTATATGAGAGAGTCCTCCACAGATCTTTCCTGGATAGCTCCATCTCTATTCCTGGCTTCCCTGAGATTGTGTGACCCCCACTGAGTCACACATCCAATCTCTTCAACAAAAGTTGGTCCAGCCACACCTTTGGCTTCTCTCCAGAGCATGGTTTCCTATGAGAGAATCTCCCAACATGAGCATTTATTCTGCAGTCTGGATATGCTGCAAATTTCTCAAATGATCAAGTGCTGATTTCTTTTGTCTTAATAGTTTCTTCCTGAATTTATTTTCCTCCTACATTTATTTTAATCAGAAAAGGGAAACCAGGCCACACCTTCAACACGTTGCTTGGAAATCTCCTCAGTTAAATATCGAAGAACTTCACATAAAAGTCTATTCTCCATAAGAATGTAGAACACAAGTCAGCCAAGTTTGCTGCCATTTATATAACAACAATCGACTCTCCTCCA
>NW_006351590.1:0-545 GCF_000327345.1 Myotis davidii
ACATTTCATTTTCAAAACTGAGCCATCAGCTGTGAAAGTGTATATATTTTGTGTTGATAAACCTTCTAAGCTGTACAAATAACCTGAGAAGAACAAGTATAATGAACAAAACATCCCCAAGAACCTGATATCAGAGACAGAGCGAGTAACTAAGATTCATAGGAATAGCAAAACCAGGTTGCCTGTCCATGCTGCGTTTTAAGGTCCCCAAGGCACCCTGCCCATTTCTACCAGGCTTGTTCTTTCTATACCCAAAGAGCAATTGGAATTCCAAGAGGTAGGAAGAGCTGCTAAGACCAAGCTCTGGCTGGAGGTCTAGTCCCTAGAAGTAAGATGATGGACTGCTGGACGTAAGAAGATGGAGAGGGGGAGGTAGCAGAAGGCATGCTGACAACAGATGATATTATGTGTTCGGTGGTTCAGAAATCCTGATGAACAGCAAAGAGTGGAAGAACCCATCTCTGCCCAAAACATCTACACAAACTGATTGTTAGACACTGGGATTGTCTATCTATTGTCCAGTGACAGATCTGACTGATATTTTA
>NW_006351591.1:0-545 GCF_000327345.1 Myotis davidii
CAGAGAGCTGGGCAGACAGGCTGCAGTCCTCAGGCCACATGTGACAGATGCACAATGAAGCAGGCGGGGAGGGCACCGTCCGGCAGAGGTTTGCAGGAGAGGGAGCAGGCTATACAGACAGGAGGGAAGGGCCCCAGCTCTGGGCCGAAGGAGCCACAGGAGCAAAGGCCCGAGTCCGGGTTCAGCAAAGGAGAGGAGGGGCCCTGACGCCCTCCAGGAAGCTGGTGAGGCTGTGGCTCTCCCTCAGGGAGTGGTGGGAGCAGGAATTGGAGTTTCCCTTCCGCATGAGGTTCCTGTGACTGCGTCGCATATCACTACTAACTTAGTGCTAAACGTCTTAGCTCTCGGAGGTCGGGAATCTGAAGTGGGTTCCTCTGGGTGGAAATCAAGCTTCCGGCAGGACTGGCTCCGCTGGAGGCTGTGGGCTTCAGTGCCCACCCTGCCTTCTGAGCGAAACCTGCCTCATACAAGGACCCCGTGACCACATTGAGGGCCCATTGGGCTCACCCAGGGCTCCCTCCCCTCTCAGGATAAACAATCACACC
>NW_006351592.1:0-545 GCF_000327345.1 Myotis davidii
ACACACAGGAGCTGACCTTGACATTGCTACAGGTTGGCCTCCTGCTCACAGCTGGGCCTTGATATTCTCCTGTTTAACATAATTGCAAAGAACATTAACATCTGAAAAAGCCACTCTGAAACCAAAGATCATGCCACTCCAAAAGCATGTCTGAAGACAGGGAAAACATGAACATTATTCCACCTACAAAATACCCACATCCCCCATCTACACTAATATGAGTGACTGCTTCTTTACCAATTTCAACTCTAGCCTTGGCTATTGTTCTCTGCTTAAGGTTCTATCTGACTCCCTATCCCCATAGGCATCTTCTCCCTATTGCTGGAAAGTCTTCACTTTCCCAAGTCAAGTCACTCTTGGTTAAACTTAATGATTTTTAGATAGAGCAGTACTGTTCTCATAACAGGCACCTAAAGTATGTGGGGACTTGATTTTGGCTCCTCCCAATGAATGGAGTGGTACTACTAGCATTCAGTGGTCTAAGGCCCTGCAATGAACTGGACAGTGTCACACAGTGAAGACTGAACCATTGAAATGCCAGTAGT
>NW_006351593.1:0-545 GCF_000327345.1 Myotis davidii
ATGTACTCACAACTGTAACCCTACCTTTCTCCCACCCTGCATTTTATCCCCTCAATATTTCCCCATGACATAATTTTTGAAATAAGGCCTGTAAGTTCATTAGTAGGTGACCTTTCAACCCATTTTAGAGTTGGGAATGCTCTCTCCTCTGAATCAGTCAGATGTGAAGAATAGGATGACATATTCTGAGTCTTTTATTCAGTAAAAAATCTGTATGTTTTCCTTCTGGCCCTGGTCTTTAGAGTTTCATTACTCACGCCACTTAGTAGATAGGTGCATAGCAAGGCAGCTTTAGCTATGGGAGAACTGGGTGTGGATTGGAGCATGTCGTCACCCTGTAGTATGAAATACAACCAGAAGCACTCCAAAACACAGTGCTTATTGCATTTTTTAAATAAAATGCTGATTCTTTTTAAATATGCTATCTGCTTTGAGCTACATGTCATCCAAGGTTGTTGAATATTATGCTATGTGAGGAAGCCCCATCAAGAAATAAAAGTTCATTGCCTGGCCGGTGTGGCTCTGTGGTTGAGCGTCCACCTATG
>NW_006351594.1:0-545 GCF_000327345.1 Myotis davidii
AGAAAAAGTACAGGTTAAACCCAAAGATTAGCAGAAATAAGCCCCACTGTATTTCAGAGGATGAAATGATCAACTCACCCAGGAATAGGAGTGGAGAAAAACTTCCACAGGAAGGAATATGTGAGCCAGGCAGACAGAAGGGGACTTGGATTATTCAGGAAATGGCCAGCAAAGGAATGGAGATATTCTTTTCCATTTTAGTTATGTGATGACAAAGAATGAAAAAGATGTCATCAAATGATTTTTAAAGAATATGTTTTGTAATGTCCTCCAATTTACAAATATTTCATTTCATGTTGCTGGCTTATGGGTAGAAAAAGATGTAATTAACATCTGATTGATGTATAAAACTTGCTAGGCCCTCTACCATGATCTTTACACCTATAATCTCATTTATTCTTACCTGTACAACATAATATAGTAGCCAGCATAATTTCCCTTTCATTTAGTGGCTAAATAACTTGCTCAAATTCACACAGTTTAAAAGTTAGAGATTTAAATACAAATTAGCTTTATCTGGTTTTAAGGCTAACTCTTCTAAGAAC
>NW_006351595.1:0-545 GCF_000327345.1 Myotis davidii
TATCCACTGAGCCACACCAGCCAGGGCTGGGAGAGCAATTTTAGTTGGATCCACAGGGGAGGAGGAGAGAAAGCACAGAAAGACTGGTTTTCAACTTCTGTCTGTTCTCTGAATACTGGGGATTTTTGAGTGACAGAAAGGCTGAAAACCACACCATCACTGAAGGCCACCGCCAGGGCGGCCAGGTCACCGGGCCTCCG
Organism: Myotis davidii; assembly: GCF_000327345.1. Classification (NCBI taxonomy): domain Eukaryota; kingdom Metazoa; phylum Chordata; class Mammalia; order Chiroptera; family Vespertilionidae; genus Myotis; species Myotis davidii. The sequence goes on from NW_006351595.1 coordinate 201, forward strand.
GCTCTGCCTGTCCGACTCCTCCCACCTCTTCTGGGAGCACACGGGGGCTGCAGTCACCAGGCTGGAGCTGCTGAGGTGTTTGGAAACTTGACCTAAATACTGACCTTTTAATTGGTCTCGTCCTTTATGTAAGATGGTGATGCTTATTTGAATGCCCTCTCGGACACTGTGGTTGATAAATGCCTTTCTGACTGTTACCACAGGTCAGACTAGCAAACCAATTCTAACTTCTGATCATGCTGAAGAAGGTAGAGCTGAGCAAAGCTATAGACGCCTTTACACGGTGTATTCCCTCCTAATTACAAAGCTCACTACATATATATATACATACATACATATATATAT
>NW_006351596.1:0-545 GCF_000327345.1 Myotis davidii
CAGAGTAAACTAACACACTTCTGTAATTATTCTAAATCAATTAAATTTTCCCTTTCCAGTAAAGGTAGGAAAGATCAAGCTCTTTTAAATAAGGCCAAATTGACATTTTCTTGCTGGATAAAGGGGTTATCAAAGGTTAAAATGAATTTCCCTAAACAGTGGAGTGAGCAACTGTCAGCAATATCAATTGTTTTACTTGAGAAATTAAAATGACATTTCACTAAGCATACTTCACTCCTATCAGTGAAGGTTGTAGAGGGAGGAGTAATCAGTAGTAGCATTTTTGGAGAGCTAAAACAAAGGCATTTTAAAACCACTTATAACTAAATAATCAAAAATAGTCAAAGCCCTTTGTAATATTTATTCCAAATATAGAACAACCATAGCTATATCAGGTATTAATCATGCAAAGGAAAATGTCAGGTAGCAAAATTTATATAAGTACTAGGAGCCCAGTGCTCAATTTGAAATTGTGCGGTGCCACCCACCCTCGAGTTGCTAGTCTGGCCCTGCTGGCCCTGCCTCCCTCTCCAGTCCTTGAAGCA
>NW_006351597.1:0-545 GCF_000327345.1 Myotis davidii
GGGGCCACAAAGGAAAAATTTAAGCAGTATCTTCAGTGGGGCAATCCCGGACTATATGCCCAGACTTTCCACAACGATAGCACTTGATCTTCATTGCCTTGGGACAGTTGATGACCATATGGCCGTTCTTGCCACACCGGTAGCACTTGATTTGGGTGCAGTCTTTCTGAATGTGACCATATTCACCACAAGAGTAGCACTTCTGCTCTTCCTGACGGTCACAATCACGAGCCAGATGGCCTGGTTTGCCACAAGTGTAACAGCACTGCTCTCTTGAACGCGCCGGCTCAACACAGTCTTTGGCGATGTGGCCACTTCTCCCACAGTTGTAGCAGACGTCCTCGTGAAGGTCACAGTTCTTAGCGTGATGACCAGATTCACCGCAGCGGTAACAGATGCCAGACAGGGTGGCAGAGCTGTACTGACAACCTCTGCCACGGCCACTAGCTCTTCTCCCGGGAGCTTGTTCCCCTCCAGGGCATCCCCGGACCCAGCGGCCAGAGCGTCCACCCTTGAAATATTCCTTACTGCTCATGGCTATAAGA
>NW_006351598.1:0-545 GCF_000327345.1 Myotis davidii
CCACTGCCACTGTCTTTCTCAAAGGAGGGCAGGGCAAGCTATCTATTCTATATAGGATAGCTGGAAATATACAGAATAAGTACATTTATCCCGTTTGACTGTCTATTCAAGAGCTTAGAGACTGATTCACTTCCGGAGTCTGGAGCTGAGAACTGCTGAGCCCCACTCTGAGAAGCTGTGCCATAGTTACTGCTGCTGCCCACCCTCGGTGGGTTGCCATCCGGGAACATCCAGGCAAGGTCATATGAAGAGTAGTGATCTCCAATCCCTACCAGGCTGTTGTTCTTAAACCCCATTTATAGTGTATTCTCAGGATGGTACTGTTTAAATCTAACATTATATTTTTATTTGATTAATTATAAGGGAAAAGTAGTGTTAATATTTTTGTTATAGTAGCATATTAATGAACTCTCTAATTTCAGCATCTCCTCCCCACCCCTAATTTTCCTCTTTCATTCATGCAAGCAAACATGCAAGAGAAAAAACTGGATTTTCCTCCCTTTGGATTGTAAGAGTCATAAATTCTTGTCTTTAGCTTTATGGGG
>NW_006351599.1:0-545 GCF_000327345.1 Myotis davidii
CCATGAGACCAGTAGGACCCTGCATGCAATCTGTGGCTCTTTCCTACTCATAATGCATAATTGGAATAAATGTATCCAGCAACAGACAGAATTCCCTGATTCACAGAGTGGAAACTGTTAAAGCAGTAAAGACCAAATGACTGCCACTGATGGCCAGTCAATCAAAGGTAAGACCATGTTACTGGAGGGATTACAGGGACTGTGCCACAATCAAGAAGCAGAAGAGGTGAACTCCTTCATATGCTCATTCAATTAACCTCTTTGACTTGTGCAGAAGTCAGATGGATCTTAGAGAATGAAAGTGGATAATTGAAAATTCAATTGGTCATACCAATTGCAGCTATTGTCATAAATGTGGTTTTAGTATTGGACCAAATTAACAAAGCTCCTGATATCTGATGTGTAGATATTAACCTGGTAAATGTGTTGTTTTTTCCCCCTGTGCCTGTTAGTAAAAACCATTAAAGGCAGTTTTTCCTCTTTATTCAAAAATATTATTGATTACAGAGAGTAAAGGAGAGGGAGACAGAGATGGAAACATCAAT
>NW_006351600.1:0-545 GCF_000327345.1 Myotis davidii
CCCCAAAGTCTCACTGTGTAACACTGGATAAGGGACTTCACCTACTTATCTATGTTTCAACTTCCTTAACCATGAAATGGGTTTTTTTGTGTGTGGAAACTCTGCTAAGAGAATACATGGAAAGCACTGGAACCTACGCGTTAGCTCCCTACCCACTCCTGAGGCCAGCTTCAAGTTGTAGCTTATATCAGAGGAGAACAATGACTGTGATTATCCAAATATTCTGCCTGCAGCATTGATATGGTAGCTACCTCCCTAAAATTGGCATTTATATTTAGTGACTATAAAAAGTAAGAGGGACCATGTAACACAATTGGTTGACAATGGCAGGAAACTATGCTTCACAAGTCCTACCAGGAGTAAAGACTGTCTAGTCTTTCTTCTAAACCATCTGCCCCCGCAACCCCAAGCAAGGGTGATGGCAGAAACAGAGACATGTACTTTGATTTCAGCTAGGTGTGTAGGTGTGCGTCCTGCCTCTAACACTGCAGCTCTGACCTGAGCCAAATGCATTGGATTTTCAGGTAGTTTGTTTAAATCTGCAC
>NW_006351601.1:0-545 GCF_000327345.1 Myotis davidii
CCAGGAAATACTTAGAGTCAGGAATGTAACCTCTGGTTTGCAGGTAGGCTTGGGTTGATAGATGTAGGCAGACAACCTGCAGGGCCAGGGTAGGAAAAATCATGTGCCTGTGGCCTTCTGGCCAGTGTTTGCCGGGAGGGTCATACGTATGTCCCCACTCTGGTCCTCTTCTTCCCTGCAAACCTAGGGAGGTTATTCTGATCTCTCCCTCTTTAGGACTCAACCCAACATAAGTGTGGCTTGTGGGTTCCCCTTCCCTAGTCAGGAGCCCAGCAGTGATGAGCAATGTTTCCCTGAGGCCCAGGTTGTGGGTCTTCCATTCACATGTCTCTTTGTAGGTCCACAAACCAGCTATTATGCTGTGGCCGTGGTGAAGAAGGGCAGCGGCTTCCAGCTGAATGAGCTTCGAGGCAAGAAGTCCTGCCACACAGGCCTTGGCAGGTCCGCTGGGTGGAACATCCCCATGGGCACACTCTATTCTCAATTGCCTGAGCCACAGGAATCTCTTCAGAAAGGTAAGCAGGCAGGAGGGTGTGTGCCCTCGG
>NW_006351602.1:0-545 GCF_000327345.1 Myotis davidii
TGTTATAGGACAATGATTAAACAATATCTTGAGGTTAATTTGGGGGTTCAAAGCTGCTGAAGAGGTTAATCTGTTCAAGTGCAAATTTAGTTTACCATTTGGTTGTATTTTCTTTCCAAAAGACAACTTTGAAGATGGGCCATGGACTCACTGGTCTTCTCTGCCCCTTGTTCCTAAGCAACAGATCCACTTGAGAGATTTGTCCAGCTAAAGTTCAGTTACAGAGGAATCCTTTTATACATCATGATGATGACCCAGATATTACTAATGTCAAATGGTTCCCTCATGATTGCACATAGATAGAGAATAAATATTTAGAAGGCCATGATTTGAGTTGCATCTGTTTGCTTTTATTACTCTTCACTGGGCTTTCAAAAACTAGCATCACACAGGAATAGCAATAAAATATTCACAATCTAAGTATTTTAACTTTTCTACAGTAGCCAGTCAGGGCTCTCAAGTAAGTCCTTTTCAAACTAAACATTTGTTGAACAAATTGGAACAGAAATGACAGACTTGGCTTTTAATAAAACATCTAGCCGAAA
>NW_006351603.1:0-545 GCF_000327345.1 Myotis davidii
ATGCACAAATTTGTGCACTGGGCCTCTAGTCCTTTTATAAAAGCTGAAAAGCATGAAGTATAAATACAGAAAGACCATTTACCAGGGAACCTGGGGACAGCACACACTCCGCTCTCTTCTCTTACTGCATGCACACACTGTCATCTGGGCACAGGGATGACAGCCAAAAACTGTCCCACGGGAAGGTAAAATCATTATTTTCTAGGAGATCCCAGAGCTAGCAAATAAGCAGGAGTCCCCTACTTAAGTACATAAAGGTTCCTCCACAACCATAGATCTTCAAGTATCTCCTCTCTTCATCTCTGCGCGTCTCCATCCCAAAATCCATCACTAGAGGTACTTAAGCAGGAGTCCCCTACTCAAAACTCCTCCAGCATCAAAGGCCCTCTGTCAGCACCTGCCGACACCTCCATCTCACAATTCAGGCACCTTCAATGCTTCTGCGTAGCCAAATTCTGACATATGTCCTTGAATATGCTGCTCTGGCTCTCCCACCTTCTCCCAGGCATGCTGCACCACAGGATGTCTTCTCTCCTAAGGCAAGT
>NW_006351604.1:0-545 GCF_000327345.1 Myotis davidii
GCCCTGACCAGGAATTCAACTGTGACCTCCTGGCTTATGTGTCAATGCTCAACCACTGAGCCACAGTGGCCACACTTAACTTTTTAGCCTGCAATTTTCTATTTCAATGTTGAGAAAAAGCAGGTGCATATAAATACTTAGGAGTGAATAACCTAACTCAGATTCAACTAGTATTTGAGCTCCCACAAATATTGTGCTGGACAATAATATGTGTCTTTACATTCAGTCACCACAACAACCCTGAGAGGAAAATAACATTAGAGTCATTTTGAGGATAAGGATATGAAGGTTCAGAGATACTGGACAAAGTTTTCAATCCCAGTATGCAATTAAAACTATAGACATTAGAGTTAAGATACTGGGTTCAAATAGCAGCCCCACCTCCTCAGCTGTGTGACATTGGATGTGTTATTCATGTAAAATCTCAGTTCTTTCATTGAAAAAATGGAGCTCTTAATTGTACATAATGCATGGGGAGGAAATAAATAATATTAGTGCTTATTATGGTATCTAGATCATGGCTTCTGAATATCTTTGCCCTATAA
>NW_006351605.1:0-545 GCF_000327345.1 Myotis davidii
CAAAATCATTAGCTGAGGATGAGAGGAACAGGAGTATGGTAGGTACCTTGAATGAAGTGGTATATCTTAGATGATGATAACAAAGGCAGCTAGAAACTGTAACCCACAATGCTTGTCTGCTCAAGGGATAAAAGTAGATAGTAAAGCTAACCCATAACTGATATTGAATGATAGAAGAACAAATAACTGATGATGATGATGACTCCTCATGGGAAAAATGGATGAAGTGGTAAAGGGTACAGACCATGTACCCAGTATGTATCAGTGTGTCTTACTCATCTTTATGCCTCTAAAGTTTATACAGAAGTTGACACAGCCCATGGTAAGCACAAAATAAAGGATAGAATCAAGAATGTCATGAAATGGCTAATGGAAACAAAGAGATGTCTGTCTTGGTGACATTAAAATTAGTAATAACATAATGATAATAGCAAATCTTTACTGAGTGCTTGTATGTTAAGCCCTGTTCTAAGCAACTTACTTGCATTATCTCACTTAATTTTCACACAGAGACTAGAGGCCTGATGTACGAAATTCATGCAAGA
>NW_006351606.1:0-545 GCF_000327345.1 Myotis davidii
TCCACAGGCTGACGATCTATCCACTGAGCCAAAGTGGCCAGGGCTTCCTTGTTATTTTCCATTATTGTCCAGCTGGAATCCTCTCCTCTGGCCAGCTTTGTCTCCTTATAGTACCACTAGCCTCCCTAGCTTTTCCTGTTCTGGCTTCTAGAATCAATTCCTGTACCGTAAATGCCCTTCTCTTTTCCTTGTTTATCCAAATCTCTTTCATCATAGGAGGCCTACCTTAAGAGATTCTCCTTCATAAAGACTTGCTTGTTCATTGATACATTCCACCAATATATATACTGACATCCATTGTATGCTCATCTGTGCGGGGGACACAGGAATGAATCAGGTGTTGGACATCTATCTAGGGAGAATAATAATAGTTGCCACTATTATTAACTATAGCACTATCACTAATAATAGGGCATCTACCATAAGGGAGACATAATTTAAGATGCTACAAAGATATTAACTCATAAGATCTTGAAATAAACATTTATATTCATTTTGTTTATTTTTCATTCATACTTTTTAAAATATGTTTTTATTGATTTCAG
>NW_006351607.1:0-545 GCF_000327345.1 Myotis davidii
TTTCATGCACTGGGCCTCTAGTTTATTTATAATTCCCTAATGATATGTATCTTATTTTAACTTACAGTATAATAATTCTCGACTTATTTAATCCTTTTGGGATAAGAAATTATTTGAGGCGGATATTAGAATTATGTTGACGGAGAGTAGATCTTCAATACATGTGTGTTGAATTGATCTTACATTTTGTGCTTGAGGTGAGTACCTTACTCATTTCACTGTAGGCCATTTCCGTGTAAAGGTGTAATTTTATTTTAGGGTTTCTATATCCAGTGTTGTGGTCTCCACTGGCCTTCTAGTACACAGGCTATCCTCTGCTTCTCATTTGCCTGGTGGTCCCCTCTTGCTGTTTTCCTGGAGGTTCTGTCTGACAGACAGGAAATAGATCTCTCTATTGCTGAGCATTGCAGCTTCTCTGCTTTCTGTACTCTTCATTATGGCTGTCTCCAGCTTAGAGGAATTAAGTTAGTATGAATTTCATGTTTTTAATCTTTTACTTTTCTGCTATCTTTTCAGTCAGGTCATATAAATAGGAATTCACATAG
>NW_006351608.1:0-545 GCF_000327345.1 Myotis davidii
AGGATTTTAGAGACGCTTAGGTGAGGCATGGCCACAAAAGGTTGGAAACTATGTTTTAGGTTATTTATTCTCATTGCTGGGTAGTATCCCATTCTACTCTAGATCAGTTATATTAGTGGTTTCCAGATTTTTTCTATTGTGATGAATGTTGCTCTAAAGATTCTGATCAATGTTTTTTGGTGAATATCTGGGCACACTTCTGTACCAAATATACCTAGAAGTTGAACTGGTATGTAATAGTGGAGGTATGTTTAAATTTATAAAGAAACTTAGAAAAAGTTATCCTGAGTGATTTGACCAAGTTGCACCACTCCCATGGTGTAATTTGTTTCACATCCTTACCAATTAATGCTTGATAATTTATATCTTTATAATTTTATCTATTCTGGTGAGTGTGCATTGGTGCCTCATTGTATTTTTGAGGTGCACTCTCATAATGCATAATGAAGCTGAGCAACTTTTAATCAGTTTGTTAGCCATTTTGATTTTTCTTTTGTAAATTTCCAGGTGAAAATTTTGTTCAGTTTCTAGTCAGTTTTTTTTTT
>NW_006351609.1:0-546 GCF_000327345.1 Myotis davidii
AAAAAATGGAACAGTGATCTTATGATACTTAGTATCTTAAATTTCATATCTATAGTTCCACTTACAACAATCTTTGAGAGATGGATGTTTAGGGCCTTCTCTTTAAGTGGACTCTCCTTCAATGTAATCTTTGGCCTGTCTCATAAATAGAGCTGGTAAAACTTCTTACATAAATAGAAATGGCTTACCTCAGTTTTTAAGAGCTTTAAGAAACATTGAAGTGTTTTTGGATTCCTGCCTAGTTAAAGTGTTTTTTATAAACATCCTAGAAGTGTCTTTAGGGGTTTTTCAGTCACTGAGAATATATTGAAAAGGATCCATGCATTGTTTAGTACAGTATAAATCTTAACTCATGAAGAACCCAAATAAAATAACCTTTGTTCTCCTGCCTGCAAATGGAAAAGAAACTCACTCCACGTAAGGCTCTGGCTCCAAGTTCTGTAAACTCATTGACAAAACAGATTTTCTTTGTATTCATAGTGTTTGAAGGTATAACCATACTTCCCTAATAACTCCATTACTTGCTTATAGTCATAATTGATTTTA
>NW_006351610.1:0-545 GCF_000327345.1 Myotis davidii
TAGTAGTACCTCGCCTCTTTGAACCTCTGTTGGATTCATATTCTTCACTAGGGGAAAGTCTGCAATCATGTCAACATTAAAAACTTTTAATTAAAAAAAAGTGTGTTTTGCTCTTTATTTGAAATTCAGTACAAAGCTGAAGGAAAATGAAACACATAATGAGCCCTATCATACTTGCAGTGAGTGCAGTGCTTGAGGTCAGACACCAGTGCTCTGTGGTCTACGTCCTCCTGTTTCTATGGACAAGCTATTGTTGGTTGCCTAACAGCAACCAGACCTTCCTAATAGACCCTGATTTTGTTCAGTCTATTCTTTCCCAAAGCAGCCCATGTGACTCAGAGGGAGCTGTTTCCAGCCCCAGGTTCAAGGATGGGTTCGGATTTACCGTTATCATAACCCCACCCCTCTGGTTTGTGATTGGTTCTCCCAGGTATGTGAGAAGATGATCTATTTCTTTATTGTTTAAGCATTTAAAGAGTTTTAAAAAACTTACAGCTGAAAGTGTCCTTACTGATACAATAAAGTATACTCTTACAAAAAAAAAA
>NW_006351611.1:0-545 GCF_000327345.1 Myotis davidii
GGTTCCTTATATTTTATTTTTAACTTTTCCAACTTAAATGAAGAGTTCTCTGATATGACCAATGTTTGCATTGATTTGGCTTTTCTGTCATGTTTGGTTGGTTGCCCATTCATTATTACTTTTTAAAATCTGGATAATGATTCCACGGAACTGGACTAATTTTTGATGTGACCTAGGACAAATTACTTAAGTTCTCTCAGCCTTAGTTTTCTTATCTGGAAATGGCAAGTAAGATCTCGTTCATAGGTATACAGGAAGGACTAAAGCAAAGGCAGTGTGCAACGCACCAGGCTTACTGCTTGGAACATCTTAAGTGTTTAATCAATGTTAGTTTCTTTCTGTCTTCTTTCTCGAGGCAATTATTGTTTTTTAAATGTCAAACATTTAGATTCTAAGAATGCACTTTTATCATGATCTTCAAATTAATTTCATAGATAATTTTATGATTATGTAAATTATATTTATCTTTTTAAATTACTGGAAAAGAAATTTAAAAAAACCCACCAGATTTAAAAATTAAATCTGAATGTATTAGTTTTTTTTTT
>NW_006351612.1:0-546 GCF_000327345.1 Myotis davidii
GACAGAGGACAGAGAGAGACGCCCGGGAAGAACCCACTTTCTTCCTGGAACTCCAGAACCCCAGTTTTATTCCCTCTCATGAGTGGATTCCCTTCTTTACAGGGTTTCTCTCACTAATATTTCCCGCTCAAATTTAAAATTATTAAATATATTTATTTACAACCCAGAAAAGCTATGTTTGTATTTATAGCCAGAATGATCAATGTATATGATGTTTGAAAGCATCCAAGTTCATTTGTTCCACCTTAACTTCCAGGGATAATGCTTCACTATCTGTTATGTATTGAATTATACATGTCCAATTGGGTTATAGTCATGTCACATAGCAAGACCTCAAACACCTTCCTTGTGACTAGAGCCAGTGCTTTATTCAGGTATCTATTTTTACTTATATATGAAAATGACATTCAGCTTGAGTCATGTCAAACGATTCTTTGCTATTTAAAGAAACAAGCTCCCTAGCCCTGACCATATTGCTCCGTGAGTTAAAGTGTCATCTGGTACACAGAAGGGTGACAGGTTCAATTCCTGGTCAGGGCACATATC
>NW_006351613.1:0-546 GCF_000327345.1 Myotis davidii
TGACGGGAACTGAACCTGAGACCCTTCAGTCCTCGGGCCAACACCTGAGCCAAACCGGTCACTGCCGATGAAAGCATGACATTAAGGATGAGAAAAGGACGCCGAAGGTTCTAGAACACACAGTAAATGAGGAGTAGCTGAGAGCGGTGGAGAGGGTGTCTGTGGGAGTCACACTGAGAGGAGCACGAGGAATGTTTTCAGATAGCGAGTGGCTGGCTCTCGAGAATGGGAACTAGACGTTCCCCTTTGTGGCTCTAGAGCAGTGACTCTCAAACCCCCGCTGCACCGAGGCCCCTGGAGGGTTTATTAGCGCAGAACCTGAGCCGCACCCCGAGAGTGTCTGACCCAGCCGGTCCGGGGCAGACCGAGCACCTGCATTTCGAACAAGTTCCCAGGACACGCTGCTGCTGCCAGTCCAGCACCACACTCCGCTTGCCACTGTCCCATTCCACACCAGCCCAGCGAGGCAGTTTGTTTTGCTGTGAAGGAGGGGGGAGGGGGAGGAGCAAGAGGAAAAGGGGAGAAGGAGGAGGAAGGGGAGGGAGA
>NW_006351614.1:0-546 GCF_000327345.1 Myotis davidii
AAAAAATAGCTATATATAATAGCAAGAAAAATATAAAATTCTAGGCAATAAACTAAAATAAATTTCTCAGACCTCTTTGAGACAAACTACATACATTTTCTATGGAATTTAAAGGAAAGATGTAAAGGAAGAAACATACTTTGTTTTTAAATAGAAAGACTTAGAGAGAGATATAAGGTCATATAAGATCATCCTAACATAAAAATTAACTCTGGGAAGACATGATAAACTTCACTAAATAATTGTGTACCTCATTTGGATACATACATTTAAAATAAAGATAGAAAATTGTGGGAAGAGCTTTCTCTCACAATAATTACAAAATTATATACATACCATTAATTCAAATTATAATACCAGCAACAGAGCATATGGATAGGTCAATGCAAGAAGGATGAAAGGACAAAAGCAAAGATAAATATAATTATGTAGTTAATTAGTCTTAAATGGACCTTTTAAATCAGTAGGGTGACCAAATGGATTGATCAAAAAAATGACAGTAGAATTATTGGCTAACAACACACACAGACATAAACACACACACAC
>NW_006351615.1:0-546 GCF_000327345.1 Myotis davidii
AAAAAGAATTTTTTAAGATAGTGAAAATACCCAATGGTTGAAGTTATTTATTTGTGTATATCTGTTCTCTCTTTGAGATGCCCGCCTCACTTCTCCTTTGGTCTGGGGAGCACACACCTGTTGTTTCAGCTCCCCTGTAATGCCCAATGGCCATCCTCTCCCAAGAATCCACCCTTTGCATTCTACCCAGGTGCATCATGCTAGATCCACAGCCATTTGGTGCATTTAATGTTTCTTTAACTACTTTCTCTATTAGATTGTGAGTGCCTTGAGGACCAGGAGATTGACCTCTTTATCTTGGTTTCTCCAGCACGCTGGAGCAAAGAGCACAGCACACAGTGGGACTTATGGCAAATGTGATTCAAGGAATCTTGGGACTGTCCTGCTGACTGTGGATAGAAGCTAAAGACGGAGGTTTCTAAGTTCTCTACCTGCCACAAAATTCTGGGGTGAAAAAGTATGAAGTATGCCTTTTTGGACACACTGAAGCCTTCCATTTCACAATTTTTCATCTATCTTGCTCCCCCTCTTTTTCTTCTTCATCAA
>NW_006351616.1:0-546 GCF_000327345.1 Myotis davidii
TAAAACGAAGGCTCCTACAAGGAAAACGATCAGCAAGCCGAAGCAGTCCTCCCAATCCAATCATTCTAACGTGGGTCACAGAGCAAAAATACCAAACCACATTACCAACAAAACAACAAACTGAACACCTGAAAATTGTTCATTTTTTCTAAAAGCATCTCCGTCATCATCGATGTTCAAAAAGAAAATCAAAGTGTTCTAAAACATTTCGCTCACATCCTGAGTGTTCCCAGAGGCACGCCAAAAAAATTATCAGACATAAGGCAAAACGCAGAGGTATGACTGAAATAATTATCCTTAGATGGAAATTACCTTTTCCCATTCACGCTTTCAAATCCGAGAAAAAAACGAACATCCAGTCAGACCTTAAGGCTCACATCCTGGAAACAGCAAACAAACAAAACAAAACAAAAATATCAAATACCAATAAGACACTGCAATATCCATTGCTGCCATAAGTTTCTTGATTCTATTCTGGCACGTGTTCCCTGTTCGAAGTCGAGTTGATTTGAGGCGAGGATGCTTTGCTCACAATCTGAGCGTTGA
>NW_006351617.1:0-546 GCF_000327345.1 Myotis davidii
AAAATCAATAAAAACATATTAAAAAATAATAAATAACTCCAAACTGATGAACAAGTGCTCAGGCAAAGGAGTATTTTGGATTGGGATTGGGGTGAGGTAACCTTGTAGCTGTTCTAAGAACCAAGCACATTCTCCCCAAAGTAAAAGTGAAAGAAGGGCCTCCCCTTCTTTATCCCCCCACCCCTTTTTAGGAGTTTGGTAAATGTATTAGTTTCCTATTATTTCTATAAATACCACAGGCCTAGTGACTAACACAAGATAGATTTATTCTGTTACTCTTCAGGAGGTCAGAATTCAGAAATCAGTCTTACTGGGTTGACACTCAAGGTATTGGCCAGGCTGTTTCCAAGGCAAGTTTTAAGGAGAAAACCCCTTTCCTTGCCTTTTCTCTCTCTGACTGACTCCTATTATAAATCAGGATATTCTTCCCATCCTAATGTAATCATTTCTGCAACATCCATTTCGCTATGTAAACTCGCATATTCCTGGGTCCTAGAGGTTGGGACGTGGACATCTGTGGGGCCATTATTCCATTTACCGTAGTCA
>NW_006351618.1:0-546 GCF_000327345.1 Myotis davidii
AAGTTAAGAACCATATGATTTCACTCATATATAGGGTCTACAACTGAAAGCAACAAATGAACATGAAATACAAACAAAAATTCACAGATACAGACCACAGCATGGTGGTTACCAAAGAGAAGGGGATGGGGTACTAAAGGGTAAACGGGGCCAATTATATGGTGAGAGAAGAAGATCTGGCTCTAGGTGTAGGCACACAACGCAATATATAGATGACATATCATAGAAATGTACTCTTGAAACCCATATCATCTTATTAATCCATGTCACCCAATGAATTTAATTTAAAAGGAACACACAGAAAAATGCAAATGCTATTCAATTACTTCCTTGAAGAGCGTTTCTATTAGATTAACAAATACTCGCACAAGAGTCAAGGCGCTGAACGAAGCAATTCGCCATGCCGTGCCTCAGTTTACAGGCTTCCAGGCATTGACTGCTGCTCTCAGAACTGAATCACCGTAAGAATAACCACTCTGCTCTCAAGCATCTACTTCAAGAATGGTAAACTCTCCTGGCTGGTGTGGCTCAGTGGCTGAGCATTGA
>NW_006351619.1:0-546 GCF_000327345.1 Myotis davidii
CTTCTGGGACTAAAATATACTTACTGCAGGAGCCATTCACGTGGGTAGTGAAGAAGATGGTGTTTTCTGATCCCCTGCAATGAGGCAAAGACAGGGAAAAGACATGGTTCCAGGTGTTAAAGCAATGTCAACCTTTGTCACGAAGCTCCAAGCAAGTTTAGTAAGCCTCCTCCATAGGTACTAGTGAAAGCAGCAACTCTGGACTCTGACAGCTCACTGTCAGGGTTCCCCAGAGCCTGGCCCCAGGCATTTGCCACAGTCCTCTGAACTTCTCTTCCAGCTTGTCTAACTGGTCTACCTACACTCTCCAGATCTGCCTCTAGCATTTGCTCTTATTGCTTTCTTCCGAAAATGCTTTTCTATTGTGTAAACACATCATACCCCCCGCAATTGCCAGACTGTAGCTTACAATCTAGCTCTTCCGTGAAGCTTTCCCTGTCACTCCAGCTAGAGGCTTCTTTGCTGCAAACTTCTAGAGCAGGGGTTCTCAACCAGGGGTGATTTTGCTCCCCAAGGGACATTTCTGGTTGTCACTTCCGGAGAAAG
>NW_006351620.1:0-546 GCF_000327345.1 Myotis davidii
TTGTTTATATCAGTTAGCCTATGATAAAATTGGCTTTATTATACATCATTTACCTTAATGTCACAGCTTCCAAGAACCGAACAAAACCTTAAGTGAGGACTTAATGTAGTCACAGTCAGAATCAAGATATATCTGCTGTTTATTCATTCAATGTCCTTTATCCTATGAATAAAATAAGCAGAACTCCTGTTGGAACTTTTTCTCCCTGCTTATGGATGCCAATTTTCTGTGTGTGGTTGTGGAGGTAAAATATACATAACATGAAATGTACCATTTCAAGTATTTTTAAGAGTACAATTCACTGACATTAAGTATATTCATAATGCTGTACAACTATCATTATTTTCCATTTTCAGATGGATGCTAATCCTTAATGCTAATATAATTTAAGAAGCTCAGCCTCTATTTTTCTTTACTCAAAATATTCACCTTTCTAGTATATTTTAGTAAACTTTAACATATTGATTTTTTAAAAATTTACTTTGAATCTCTATACAGCTGTAAGCAGTTTGTCTAAAAATAAGCTGTAGTATTTTTTCCTTTGAA
>NW_006351621.1:0-546 GCF_000327345.1 Myotis davidii
TGGGTTATGCATATGTGCATACAAGGTCTTTGACAACCTTTTAACTTTTAAGATCCCTTTTTCACTTATACTTCCTTTGGTTTACCTCAGTGCTTAAATAGGCAGAAGCCAATTTTTGCATGATTTTCTTGCAAAATGTGGATTATTGTGGCTCACATAGAGTATACAGATATAATTATTTCCTAAATTTTGATATATGGATAAGGTTTCAATGACCTTATAGGCCATCTAATCTCATTATAATCCAGCAATATTAACTAAAACCTCAACTGCATCAGTATCAGGATTGCCAAAGGGACTAGATGAGAGATGTCTAGTGAAAAATCTAAGTTAATGCAGGAGAGGATGTCTTGTAAGTCATAAGCCACTGTAATTTAAGCATATATATTTCTTCATTCTTAAAATATTCAAAAAGAGCATAGTCTATTTATGGAGATCTTTCCAAGATAGAAGGATCTGAGAGTTTGAAATTATTAAGACTTGGATATTATTAGAGATAAGGAATAAATTGCAGTATTAGGTGGAGGGACATGATCAATGGAAAAA
>NW_006351622.1:0-546 GCF_000327345.1 Myotis davidii
TTTTTGTCAAGATATATGAAGTATATCTTATGAAGTATATGAAGTTTCTGTAGGTGAAAAAGATAATATATCTGGACATGGGTGGCTTTTCTTCCATTAAAGAAAGATAATTAAATGATAATAATAATGCTTCTATTCATCGCATCAATTCCATGTACCCGTCAAATTGCAGTTTTCTAGTTAGCTGAACATAATATAGTATATAATAAGCCCTGTTACGAATAGTAAGATTCTAAATTAATACTTTTATTTATACCTTGTATTACCGAGAAGTACATATATTTCCATAAAATTAGTCAGCCATTAAAAAGGGCTATGTTTAACTAGTTTTACAATGTCCATTTGTCCATTTTAACAGACAGCAGAATGGTATTTTGATTTAAAATACACAAATGGTGTCTTCCCTCTTCAAATGAAAATCTTCCCCCTTTTCTCTTATTTGCCTGAATATATCTTGGTTCCCAATTAGCACATCCACATAAAATAGCAATTTAGGATGAGGCCACTTCATCATGCTGGTAGCTGCTAAGCTCTCTTAAGGTGTAT
>NW_006351623.1:0-546 GCF_000327345.1 Myotis davidii
AGATGCAGAATAAGCATTTGACAAAATCCAACATTCTCTCATGATAAAATCTCTCAACAAATTGGGTATAAAAGAAACATAACTAAACATAAAGAAACATTATCTATGATAAGCCGACCACTAACATCGTTCTCAGTGGTGAAAGGTTGACAGTGTTTCCTCTAAGATTTGAAGCAAGAGCAGAGTGCCCACTATGACTACTCCAATTTCACATAGTACTAGATGCCCTAGCCAGATGTTCTAGCAAGAAAAAGAAATACAGACATCCAAGTCAGGAAGTGATAAGTAAAATTGTTTCTGCTGGCAGATGACATGATCTTATATTCAGGAAAATCTAAAGACTCTACCCCAAAACTGTTAGAACTAGTAAATCAATTCACTAGAGTTGTAAGATAGAAAATCAATATACATTTCTTTACACTAATGAACTGAAAAAGAAAATTAAGCAATTCCATTTACAATTGCATTAAAAGCAATAAAACATGAGATGAAATATCTGTTCACTGAAGACAAGGTGTTCCAAAATTCATGCAAGAAGTAATTTTG
>NW_006351624.1:0-546 GCF_000327345.1 Myotis davidii
ACCCCCTATGTTTACAGAAAGCCAAGGTTGTTGGGGAGACAAGTGATTTCCCCTCAGAAAAGTACACACCAGAGGACACAGTCCTCCACCCCCGCAGGAAGCCTACGGTCATCAGGAAGACACGAGCATTTTCTCCCGGGACACCATCTATGTGCTCCCATGAAAGCAGAGACCACAGCATGGCCTGACACACCGTTGAATAGATTTGCTGACCTCTTCAAAAGACATGGTATTTTCCCCACTGCTGTTTTCTATTTTTAGTTAGATATCGTCTTTGAAGAACCTAAATCGGAGCTCATGGCTTGGTCCAGATATTTATGGAACTTCATCTCTCTGAAAGCAGGCTTAAGCGCATGGCAAGTATAGGAGTGACGTGCTCCAAGGAGCTAGCTTTCGCTAAGCCGGCACTAAGACTTTAATGGATGTCATCTTCTGGTGGATTGCTTTTCATCTCCTTGGCTCCCCTGAAAAGCCCCAGCGATGGAGAGCCAGAGTCTGCCTTCATGGTACTATCTGCATAAGTCGGTCTCATAATCCTCGGGTATG
>NW_006351625.1:0-546 GCF_000327345.1 Myotis davidii
TGTTCCCTACTAATCTCTCTCCATGCAAATATTTATTTTAGAGTCTGTTTCCCAGGGAACTGACCTTCCACCATAGGTTAGTAGGTAAAAAACCTGTATGTTACTTATCAACATGGCAGACATTGGTAATCTTAGCAAGAGCAATACTTTTGGAAATACAGCCAAAATGATGCTATGGTTGCATTGTATTTCATGGTAGGAGTGGAATGTAATATTTTATGGATGGTTATTTAGGCTGTTTTCATTTTTATAATTGTAAACCATGTTGTGATATGTATATATCTTTATACAAATTTTTATTGGGATAACATTTCAAATCTTGAAGAACTTACCTTGCCCCAAGCAGCACTGTCATTTGTAGATAATGTGTCCCAAACAACTCACCTTTTAACAAAAATGTGACAAAAAATCACCATCTGAACACAGTTTCTATTCCAGATGTTTCTATTAATCCTGTTCTTGAGCACTAAGGTCTAGTTTAAGTCTACCAAACAGATTAATAAGGGAACAAAATTGTTTCTTTACCTTCTTAAGAAAGTCAAACAC
>NW_006351626.1:0-546 GCF_000327345.1 Myotis davidii
AGCTTCATATTCTGACTTCCTTGACCCAGCACCCTCAGATTTAGTGTCTGTACGTTTAATTGCTGTTGGTGCCTGAATTATCCATGGCATTTCCACTCAATCAGCATTCATTCAGCGAGTACCTAGAAGTGTGAGGACAATGCTAAACACAACTCTAATAAAAGCTAGTCAAGTAGCATCAGATCAAATTCATGTGAGAGTGCTTTGTGCCTTCAAAAGACTGTTCAGTGGTTTGCTTATATTCAAAATTAATATTCAGATTATTACAGTTATAAATTCAGATCCCTTTTCTATTTAAGTTTAGCATACAAATCTTATTTTTCTATTTATAAAATTGGCAAATTACTTTCAAGGGACTTTGAGTATTCTTTGACTTCTTTCATAAAGTATATTGCATATTCAAATATTTCAATCACATGCATATATTTAATTAAGTGAATTTCTATTTTAAAATGATTTAATTGTATGATTTAGCAAGCAAAACCTTCCAGATTATAGTACTACTAGAGGCCCGGTGCATGGATTCATGCACTTGTGGGGTCCCTC
>NW_006351627.1:0-546 GCF_000327345.1 Myotis davidii
TTTTTTTTTTTTCTGTTTGGTCTCATACAATCAGGATCAGCACAATTTTGTCTTTCACAAAACCAACAAGTGAAGAAAGGCGAAGGTTATTGACACTGAGTGGGTACTGCCTGTGTGACAGCTGTCAGTGTGATCCTGTAGCTCCTGTAACAGTGGCTGTCCAGCCACAGACTGCAAAGAGGAATGGAAATGAAGCCATTTGTCCATAAGCTACATTTGCCAAAGAATAACAACTTATTGATTCAGGCTGTCCAGGGAGGCCATGTTTCTTCTTCATGTCTTTTCATTCTTGGTGTGGGTTGAATTGAGAACACAAATTCTATTCAAATGGATGAACAGCCTTCTAGTGCAAGCCATTGGTCATGAAGAAATAAAAATAATTATTTGAAGCACCCCAGAAGGCCAGAGCTTCAAGCTGGTTTATTTTACCTGATGTATTATTTTTAAAAGGGAAGAGCAGCTTGCATTAATGCCAAGCCAGAAATGCATCAGTACAGTTTTCTCAATAGAACGGAAAAATGTATTAGTGAGCACATCTACCTAGCA
>NW_006351628.1:0-546 GCF_000327345.1 Myotis davidii
CTCAGTGGTTAGGGGGAGCGTGCAGCTCAGGTTGAGCACAGGGCTAATAGGTTAGAGCGCATCTTGGGACCAGAGTTGGCCCCGGCTGCTGGCCTCCGGGCCAGAGGGACTGGCAGAGGTACTGGAGGCCTTGTCTTGGGTGGAGGCCTCCCTGAATTTGCACCTCACCATCCTTTGGCCTACGTTCCTGAGAGTCAGCTCCACACCTCAGAGCCCTCTGCCTGTGGTTCTCCTTGGAGCCCCCTGCTGGTGGGGAGAGCTGGCCGGCCTCCTGCATCTGCTGAGGGTGGGCCAGGCATTCCCATGGTCCCGCCAGGCATGTCAGACAGCACCTGGAGCTCCCCAGCGATGGTGGAGGTGACCAAGCCTCCGGGGACTGCTTGTGCCAGGTCATCCAGAGGCAGCCTGTGACAGCAGGGATGGGAGAGCCCTGTACACAGCTGGCACCCAGAGGTGCTGGCCAGGGACTGCCCAGCCCGGGTAGCTTTTCCTGAACCACAGGGCAGAGGCTGGGCCAGCATCCCCATGGCCACTGGGCTTCTCAGA
>NW_006351629.1:0-546 GCF_000327345.1 Myotis davidii
TGAGTTTATTTGAGCCAAACTGATGACAATTTTCAGGAAGCAAAATCTCAAAGGACTGAGAAAATGCTCTGGAGAATGGCAGTTTGGCAGTTTATCTTACTCATTAGAATCAAAGGAAGAGGTGTAAGAAGGGTTACATGAGACCCATTGGTAGTAGATTAAGGGAGTGTGAGAAAGCAAAGCAGGAAATCTCTAGGATTGGATGACGAGTAAAATGAAGAGACACATTTCTTTTACATTGGTGCCTACAGGATAGTTAGCAATGAACATCCACAGCACATAGAGATGGTACCCAAGGAGGAAGATAACAGTGAGGGGTTCTGTGGTCTCTGCTGGTGTAGAGAGTGTGCCCTGAGTAGTCTGGAAAGGGAGATGGTTTTGACACTTCAAAGGTGTGTTGTCTTGGATGCACAAAGACAAAAGACAGGCCCCTTTAAGGTAAAGAGTTGCCTTTTTCAAGGAAGCTACTGGCCTAGGATGTGACTACTCGCCATGACTCACTTTTAGTTAGGGATTTTTATGTTCAGACCATCCTATGTGGTTACT
>NW_006351630.1:0-546 GCF_000327345.1 Myotis davidii
CCCCTACCAGGGCCAGGGATAGAGCCTGCAACCTAGATATGTGCCCTTGGCTGGAATCAAAACTTCGACCCTTCAGTCTGTGGGACCATTGAGCCACTGAGCAACCGGCTAAGGCTGATACCAGATCTTAGAAACCACTTCTGGGAGGGTCATCAAGTAAGTTTTCTACGCAACTGTAGTAACTCTGGAACTAGACTCTGGAGGAAAAGAACATAAAATGTCACCAAAAGCAACAGAGATCAGAGTGACCCAGAGGTCCTGGTGGTGGGTTAGAGGGTGAGCTCTTGCAGTTAGAGATCCTAGGTTTAAATCCCAACTCTTTCACTGTACAGAAATGTATTATCTTACAGTGTGTAACCTTGGCTAGTACCTCCATGGGTCTAAGCTTCACTATACTTTAAACAAACTGTTAAAGGCACTTGCTAGGTGAGCAGGCCAGGAGTGGCCTTCATGTGAGCGGTTGGGAAGTTGCAGTACTCCTTCTACATGGTATTTGTGCACTTCCCATATGAGACAGTTACTTCACATTATCCTTCTCCCCACATA
>NW_006351631.1:0-546 GCF_000327345.1 Myotis davidii
TTTATTTATATATATTTATTGAGTATAGACCGGTTTTGAGAGAGGAGATATAATGACAATTTAAGGGAGATATGTTCTCTCTCTAATGAGGCTCACATGCAGAGGGTAGGGAGAAGTGAGAGTTAAAGTGAGTAAATAAGATAATTGTAGATTGTGAGAAAGACTATGAAATAAATAAGTAAGGTGATATATGACAAAATATGTGACTAGGTGAGGTATACTGTAAGAGTTAATCTAAATAAAATGATTAGAAAAGACCCTGTTGAGGATATGACTCAAGACCAAAGGATAGGAATGTGGAAGAAGGGATGAGAGCCAATCAAAGAGCATTCCTGGAATTGGGAATAGCAAGTGCAAAACTCTATAGGCAGCAAAGACCTTGGCCTGTTCAAGGAACAGAGAAGACATCTATATGAGGATCTTAAAGATTTTTAAGAGCTAGGGTACTACGTCCTATATGTCTTCAGATTCCTATCTTAACAAAGACCTTAAAAGTAATATTACAAAATTGTTTGGTTTATAAAAGAATAAGAAATTGCAACATAT
>NW_006351632.1:0-546 GCF_000327345.1 Myotis davidii
TTTATTGAACAGTTACTTAATGCTGATCCCATCTAGGCACTGGGAATTGAGCAGTAAACAAAGACAAAATAAAATGCTTGGCCCTCATAGACTTTACAAGCTAGTGTGGAGTAGCAGACAATAAGCAAAAATAAAATACACAGGTATAGATGATAATAAATGCTAATGTGAATAAATCAGAGAAGAGAGATAGGCAATGTTGAAGGAGAAGCTGCATTTTTAGACATTGTGGCCAGTGTATGGTACAAAGGTAAGATGTGAGTCAAACCTGAAGGAGGAAGTAAATGACCCCTGTGGATATCTGGAGAGCACAGCAGGTGGAGAGGTAGAAGTGTGCCTGATATGGTCACAGAGCACCAAGGAGGCCAGTATTGCTGGAGCAGAAAAGTCAGGCAGAAAGATGATAGAGGAGTGAGGTAGGAATGAAGATCACAAAGGACTGTTTGGGCCAATTTTAGGATTGTATTTTAGTCTGAGCAGAGAATGACATAATCTGATTTCTGTTTCAAAAAAGATCACTGTGAATGCCTTGCAGAGAATAAGCAA
>NW_006351633.1:0-546 GCF_000327345.1 Myotis davidii
GGGGTCATCGAAGTCCAGATCAGTGCACACAGAGTTTAATCCCCAAACAACACCCTTCACTGTCCTCGTGGATCCAATATTCTCAGTAAACTTCCACGTATCTCGCCGTCTGGGCGATGTTGGGTGCGAGGCCCTGGTCAAGCATCTCACCTTGGGAGGCACCATGCTGTACGCAACAGGAACTTCCGTTTCAACCTGAAATTGTCCTCCCTGGAAGTAAGCCTCATCTAGGGTGACAGGTTGGCTGAAAGCACTGAGCTTGTTTGATCAGGAAAGTGCACTGTTTCTCATGTACAAGGTGTGAGAAATGCTCACCTGTCCGTGTGCAAATAACGTGCTCGGAGACAGAATTATGGCGAAAGGGGACTTTTCTTACAGTCTGGAGAGCAGGTGTCCCTCGGGGGGTACAGGCACACCGGGGCCAGCGATCACAGCCCATGTAGCCAGTCCCTCCTCCGGCTCCTCACTGGCTGAGTACTATGGGCTCACCTGTTTCACACATCGCCTAGGTCAGTCAGTGGTTCTCAACCTTGGCCGCACATTAGA
>NW_006351634.1:0-546 GCF_000327345.1 Myotis davidii
ATGTCTATTTTTACAGAGTTTCTTGTTTAATTTACCATACAGTGTCCCAACATGGCCTCCAGCATTAAAGAAAACAGGGTACAGCAGCAAGAATATGACACTTCAAAGGTTTGGAGGACAGTTACAACACAATAAAACCAGAAAATGATACATAAATCATTTATAAAGTGAAAATGTTGGCTTATTCCTCAAACGTTTTTGTTACTTAATACTAGGAGTATCAGAGCCTTTGTTCAGCACATGATGTTCAGGATAATTTGGTAGGCATGAACCAAAGATTCTTTAAACAACTCGCTTTCATCACAATTCAATTTTATCCCTCTATTCAAGCATAGTAACATTCGTTTAGTGACTTTGTTGTGGGAACATTTTTTTGCATATAATATACAGAACTGATCAAATGTAATCTGTTTTGTATCATTATCCATTTCTCTGGGCTTGCTTGGATGGGACAAATAGAGTCCAGTTAACAGCCTTAAGTAAAAAAAATATCTGAAAGACATGAATTCTGTCATATATAGAGGGTGTCCCAAAATTCACGCAAGA
>NW_006351635.1:0-546 GCF_000327345.1 Myotis davidii
AGAAGTGGATTTTCCAAAATAGATAAAGCAGAATATTTTTGTATTTAGTTAAAAAAAAGGGATAGATTTGGATAATCATATGGCATTTAGAGAGCTAATTTAAACCACCCTCCTGTCACTTCCTATTAACATAGTTACATTTTGAAGAAAAATTGAGTGGCTTCATGGATTGCATTCTCCAAGTATAGCTATTGTTATTTAATTTTTGAATAATTTCAATGCTTTGATTTTACAAATTGCAACATGTTTTGTTCCAGCTTCTGTTAGGATTTAGTCAACAGAAGAATAAATATATACAAAAATGATGTCTCTGCTATTTATGAAGAAATAATTAATTCATAGTCACAGGATGATCAGGGTAAGCCAGGGGTTCTAGGACACCGTAACTATGGGGGATTGAAGTTCATCCATCCATCTTAGCTGAGAAATCCCATGGAGGGAACAAAAAGTTACTTTAGAGCTCCACCAAATATTTTTGAATTAAGTAATTTTTTTTCATGCACAGTAAGATTCCCCTCTCTCTCTCTCTTTCTTTCTCTCTCTCTC
>NW_006351636.1:0-546 GCF_000327345.1 Myotis davidii
ATTGAAAGGTCTGTCATTTTTAAATGACTTTATTGCCTTCTTTTATGAAAATGCAGGGTTTCCTGCTTCCTTTTCCTAGCCGCAGTGGGGTGATAGAAGACCTGGGCAGAAAGCAGCAAGGACTGCTGCTGAACTATCATGGCTAATTTGAAGTCCATTAAGTCCTTATCTTGCCTCCCTTTGAACATACGGTTTTTAAATCCTTATTAGATCCCAGTTTCAATCTTTTAATCATTTTTATGGCTCTGCTCTAAACCTGCTTCAAATTTTCTTGTAAATTGTGCAGCCCAGAACTGAACAGACACTGCTATTAGTCCTCTTGATTGAAGTTGTTTCCACGCCCCCACACTTTGTTCTGTTAACAGTTATGTCGGTGTCCAAACACTTTATCATTTTTCAAAGTTCCCATTGAAAACAGCAACCCAGTGCCAATGTGTGGCTCTTTAGTATAATTTATCTTTTGGACTAAATGATAAAATAACATGCTCTGCCTCCCCCCGCTCCCCTCCCCCAATAATTAAGCATTAGCAGTTTGATTTGCATTGT
>NW_006351637.1:0-546 GCF_000327345.1 Myotis davidii
ATTTATCCTTTTGTCACTGGCTTATTTCACTTATCACAATATCTCCCAGGTTCATCCACACTGGGGCATGTTTCAGAATTTCCTTCTTTTTTAAGGCTGAGTGATATTCCATTGTATGTATGTATCACATTGTAATTATTCATTCATCTGTTCATGGACACTTCGGCTGCTTCCATGTTTTGGCTACTGTGATCAATGCTCCTGTAAACATGGATGTGCAAATATCTGTTTGACTAACTGCTTTCAATTCTTTTAGCTGTATACCTAGAAGTGGAATTGCTGGTAATTCTGTTTAATTATTTGGGGAACCATTATACTGTTTTCCACAGTAGTTATACCACTTTACTTTCCCACCAGTGATGCACAATGATTCCAATTTCTCTACATCTTCACCAAAATGTGTTCTTTTCTGTTCATTTTTTGTAAATAATGTTAAATAACCCATGTTAATGGTGTAAAGCGGTATCCTATATAGTAAAAGGCCAATACGCAAATCAACCAAACAGTGGAACGATTGGTTGCTATGACATGCACTGAACACCAGGG
>NW_006351638.1:0-546 GCF_000327345.1 Myotis davidii
ACATCACTTAGACCTGTTTAGCATTTGAATAGGCTCATCAGACCCGCTTACCAAAGCACCCATCAAAAATCGCTGGCAAGGATAGATACTGTGTTGTAAAGTACAGAATAAAGACGTGTGCTTTTAAGTTACAGAGAATGTTAAACGTAGCATTTTCTCTTCCTTGTCATAGTAGATTTGTTCACTATGAAGAGCAGAATTACCAATATGTCGCACCATCGCAGAATCAACCAGCTCCAACGACAGAAAACGAAACAGTCTGTAGACCGTGTCCCGCATCCTTGAAGTCGGAAAAAACAGAAGTTTTTTACCCAGATGATTACTATCCAGGTATGTTGACTTTTCTTTTGTGGAAATGAAAAGGAGTTTTATAGCATTGAGTCACGATAACAAGTGAAATACATATAAATACTACGTGTTTCTTCAGTCATAGCAGTTAGCAATATCTTTCAATATAAACCTTGCCTTTTTAAAGGGGACATAATCACCCGGCTGGTTGTGTTGCTCTAAGAATCAAGAGGTCACGGTTTGATTCCTGGTGAGGGC
>NW_006351639.1:0-546 GCF_000327345.1 Myotis davidii
GTTTTCTTAAGACAGGACTACATATGTAAAGAGAGAGGTTACATTTTATTCCTTGGAAAATGATATTTATGCAAAATATTAACTCCTATCTCAATGGGCGAGATGGCAAAGCCACAGCTTGTGAAAAAAAATGCGTTTGAGGCAATGATCTGAAATCTCGAGAGAACTGAGCTCAAATCTTTGCATTGACCCCCAAGGAAAGGAATATTCCTGCCAAAGGGGGGATGACTATGAATGATTTGTTTCTCTTTCCTTGGGCCACACAAATGCATATTTTCATGCCTAATCTCACTCTATGTAACATGCACAAGATCAGACTAAAGGGAGATGAGATCAATATTAAAGCTGTCTGGGGTCGCCTCTCTTTAATACCTTTCTCATTTTCTTTAGCTGTAGAAATAGAGCTGACCTCTGTCTTTCAAATCATTGTTTTGAATTTTTTGACCAGAAAAGATTCAATTGAATTAGATGGGTCTGGAGTGGTTATTAGAACCAGTAAATTTGGCTTGATGGACATACCTAGAGAAACCATTTACACAAGGAAAT
>NW_006351640.1:0-546 GCF_000327345.1 Myotis davidii
GGGGTAGGATTTCACCTCGCATTTCAAATGTAGATGATTCATTGTTTGGAAAAGTTGGCTTTGAAAAAAGTAGTTTAAACCTAAGTGAATTATCACCTAGGTTGTGTGTGTACCTAGACCAGCAACCTGATACTGTGGGAAAGCTACATGCCACCTTTGGAGAGGGTGGAAAAGAAAGATTCTGCTCTATAGTTTCTTTTGCTGTGAATAAAAGCAGGGCTTCTTCATCATTTGTCTGATGTTCTTTCCAAATCTGTGGTATACTCGCCACCCTGCAAGACTGATGTCAACAGCAAAGTTTAGAAGAGAAACTTTCAGCATCATTTGTCTCGGGTAAGATTGCTGTAATGACAGTCTCCCGAGCAGAGCAGAGAACCTGTAGGTAAAGAATGTGGAGTGCTAAAAACAGTGGCCACAGGCCCTCTGTGAAAAGCTGGTGTCCTCTTACCAGACGTTTCTGCTGTGTGTGTAACCCATCATCTCACCCGCGTGTAAAAAATCAGAGTACCTGGGGATGAGGCCCAGAAATCAGCCTTCAGCACCCCC
>NW_006351641.1:0-546 GCF_000327345.1 Myotis davidii
TCTATCTATCTATCTATCTATCTATCATTTAGGACAACTTCATACTTTTTGATATGGATATATTACATTGAAACATATGAAATTTTTGCCTTTGTAAGTAAAAAATGGTTAAATATTGCCAATTGCATGTTGTTCAGCCAAGTACCAATGTGTTAGAGTCTGGTGTACTGCATCAGACCCCTGGCTACACTGTATATACCATACAACTTTGCTAAAACATGCAAGATTTCAGAAATGAGATTAAGGACCAGGGTTACTGTTGCTGCCATCATTGTGGTTACTTTTAGTCTGTGCCCAGGTCCTGGGATGCAGTGGAGCACAGGACAGGTGCTCTGTATATCTCATGGGGCTCTATGAGTGGGGACAGGCAAGCACAAGTAACCAGAGAGGTTTTCATGCATGTGTGTGATCCTGCTCAGACTCACCTGTCTGATTCTTCCTTCCATTCAAGTTCCACCTTATGTTCACCTTTCCTTTCTGAACCTCAATTTTCTCTTCTTTAAAATGGGAATAAAACTAGTACCTATTTCATGATTTTTTTTTTTT
>NW_006351642.1:0-546 GCF_000327345.1 Myotis davidii
AGGAAAGGAGTGAAGGTGAGGAATAAGGGGAGCGTAGGGATCCTCCAGATTAAAGTCAAGAGAGTCTCCTGGAAATCAGAGAGCACAGCACCAGTTGTGGGTAATATTGGGACTGTTTTAGCATTTAAGGTTATTTCATCTTTTTTCCTGAAAAGTGTCATAATAACCATTCTCAGAAATGAATATGGATTTCTGAAATCCAAGAAAGACAGAAGAGAAATAATCATTTTTTCTATCCAACAAAGTGGCATTCAGTGTGTTAAAGGCAAACAATTTACAAGTTAAAGTCAGAGTTTTTGTATTCAAGTCTGATCAACAGAGAAAAGGAACTCAAACATGTACACAATTGCATATAGCGTTAAAATACTTATGAACTTGAGATAGTTGGTTACATAGGTGATCGTAACAAGTAATAATATCAAAATAATAATGATAATAATGCAATTAATATTTATTGAACTTTTATTGTTAAGACATAATATTCAGTTTTTTCCCGAGAATTTTAATTTTATGCTTCAAGTAGCATTAAGAGGCATCTATACATTT
>NW_006351643.1:0-546 GCF_000327345.1 Myotis davidii
TTTGGTCTGCAGGCCAACGATTTATCCATTGAGCCAAACCAACTAGAACTCAATTTTCTTACTTTCTCTTTCTAGACCCCTGACCAACCTGCCAAACATCAGCCGCTGTCTATGAGTCCATAGATATCCTAACCTCAGACACTTCTCTTTCTACCTATCAAAGTAGGTGGGCAGGGGAATCATGCCCACAGTGAGGATTTCCAGCTTATACCTGCCTATTGGGCAGGTGAATCATGAACCAAACTTGACCTTTCCTCTCCATGGCGAGGTGGTCGTGTAGCGGAGGGAGAGGTACCAGTGTGTCAGGGGATGAAACACAGATCCGGGCCACTTGTGCCCTATGGCCTTGTTTGTTGTTTGTGCCCATTCCCAGTTGCTGAACTTTCATCATATTTATGACAGAGGGTGGCAGAGTTAACATAGTCCTGGGAAAAGACCAAAAATGTATCTATTTTTTTGCATATCCAAAGTGACTATGGACCGTTTCTTATCTGTCTTTCTGATCAAAATGAAAATAAATATATCCATATTAAATAACCACAAACA
>NW_006351644.1:0-546 GCF_000327345.1 Myotis davidii
TGTATTATTTTCCATACTCACAACTGTAAACCTGCTTTTACCCCAATCTGTATGCATCTTCTGAAATAATTTCTGCACTAGGAATTTACATTCCTTATTTTCTTTAAATTTTCAAGCAAATCAGTTAATATAGTTTAAAATGTTGTTATGAATTGAACACCAATGCTCTATCATTGATATATTTGCCATCTGAGTAGATATTCTAGTCTATAAGCCAAATTTGGTAACATCACACTCTGAGTTAGAAAAAATCTTGGTGATCATCTCTCCTGACTTCTCACCTAATGTAGGAGTCTGTTATGCAATATTTACAACACTTCCACCTAATCCAGCTTGAGTTTCCTCTCACTACTAGAATACCAACAGTGTCTCAGAGTTTACTATTTTATGAGATAGTTATTTTTACTAGTGAATAGCTTTACTACTCATTTCTTTTTTTATGAAATAAATATATTGCTTCTGCTACTTTGCACCACCGGTATTTATTATTAAGTTTAGGAAAAATTCCCAATGTTTTTTCCTATATAATAAAACCCTAATATGCAA
>NW_006351645.1:0-546 GCF_000327345.1 Myotis davidii
TTAACACACACAAAAATAAAAAAAGAATAAAAAAAGAAATGTACAATGAGGTGTTATGGTTTTTGTTCTCGGGAAGGTAATAAAACATGTAGTAACAGCTTCTGCCCTTGGAATAAGTGTATGGCTGCTGCTCAGAGGCCATGCTCTCCAGAAAAGACTCCTCTCTGTTTATTCTGTTGCCAGGAGAGCTACCTCAGCTCTGAGAGCCACCACTGCCTAGGCTGGCACAGAAATTGGACCTTTGACATAAGGCCAAATCAGTGGGATTAATATCTGGGTACTGCTTGGCACCATAAGAGAAAATACAGGGTGTATTAACTTTGTAATTGGATTCTGATTGGTTGTGTCCTGATACTTTCATCTCATTGCTATGGAAGAATGACATAACTGCCCAGTACAGAGAGGAGAGTCCTGCCTAATTTAGGAAGATTATGAAATTAAAGGAGAGACAGACAAGGCAGAAAAAGGGTAAATAAAGCAAGGCCCTAAATACAGGGTCCCAAGAGAAAAATGGGGAGAGGTTCAGTGGACATTTGCTTTTTTTTT
>NW_006351646.1:0-546 GCF_000327345.1 Myotis davidii
CGAGCATGTGCCCCGACCAGGAATCAAACCGTGAGCTCCTAGTTCATTGGTCAGTGCTCAACCACTGAGAATACCGGTCAGGCCTCCACTGACTTAGAGAGAGTGGAAGGAGGGAGGGAGGAGAAGGAAAGAGAAAGAGAGTGATAAACATCTCTGAGACACATCAATTGGTTGCTTCCTGCACGTGCTCCAACCATGCCCTTGATGTAGTACGTGCCCTTTATTGGGAATTGACCCTTTGGTCCAAAGGTCTGATGCTCTGACCACTGAACCAAACCATCCAGGACTAGAGTCTTTTCAAAAGGTTCTTTTATAAACTTAGAATAACCAGAAATCTCACTATACAGACTCATGGGAATTAAGAACATTGACATTCAGACATTACAACTATTACTTAATGTGAGCATCATAACTAATGATCAGATCACCAACTCTGCCAAGTGCCTTGCTATATAATTTTATTACATTTTCAAAAGCTGGCAGTGTGTAGGAAGAACATTAAAATAAACACATGAAAACCATATTGTATTCTATGTTGCTAGGATA
>NW_006351647.1:0-546 GCF_000327345.1 Myotis davidii
GACCATTACACAACTGCAAGACTTGAGTAAACCCTCCACCATAGCATCCCTCTGCCAACGGAAGGCATAAAACACCAGCTGAGTTCCCCAGTCAACTTCCAAGTCCACCCAGGGGAAAACAAGAAAGCAAGTGAAAGAAGGAATTGTGTCTCATGGAACAGAAAAATGATACTCATCAGGCCCTTTCCCGGGAAAAACGGTTTTAGGAAGAGCAGGCCACGGTGAGAAAAGTCACCTCGCACACTGTGACCCACTCGCAGGTGAAACTGAATTCATACGTAGAGACCACTCCGGAAACATTCAGCTCAGCAGCTCCCCAAGGGGCACAGGCCCCAAGACCAAGGTGCTGAAACGTCCCACAGTAATGTCAGCCTCCCCACTCCAGGGCCCCCAAAGCTTTTGTATTTGTTCCTCTTGGAATTATCTCCTGAACAACTTCACGCCTGCCTCCCCTTCAGGCAAGGGGGCCCACATCAGCGAACAGTGTCTCTGTTGCCCATCTCTGGGATTCAAACCTCCCCATCTTTGGGAAGAAAAGTACAGGAG
>NW_006351648.1:0-546 GCF_000327345.1 Myotis davidii
AATAATAATAATACTTAACATTTCAGTCTGCCTACATAATGGCTTTTTATGAACGATGTAATTTATTTCTTAAGACCACCTTATGAGATTTGGACACTATTATTATTATTCCCTCTTTTACGGGTGGAGAAACTGAAATAAAGGGAAATTAAGTGACTTATCCCCGACATTACACAAATGGCAGTAGAGTGACCAGAATTGAAACTAGGCATTCAGGCTTCAGAGCCTGGGTTTTTAACTACATTCTATGCCTCCTCCCATTAGAATCCTTCATCCCAGTAATATGAAGTTTATAAAGTGCTACAGACAGAAGAAGAAATCTTTGCAATGCTACTTTATTTAATCATTTTTATCACTTCATTTTTGATGACTTAAACATTCTCATTCTTAGTGAAACTCAGGCCTTTATGAACCCAAAATAAACTGAGGTTATTTGGAAATTCATGTAAGATGATGCCAGTAATAATGCAAAATTTGTCTGGAATGAGCAGATATAACAGAGTTTTCCTAGGTGATCGTAGCCTTTGGCAATGTGAAAAGATTTTT
>NW_006351649.1:0-546 GCF_000327345.1 Myotis davidii
TAATTATGCTTAAGCATACCGGGGAAGGGAGAAAGCATTCGAGTGGTTTGGTCATTGTAAGGTAGCACATGTCAAATAAATCAGAGGTTGCTTTGCATCTTCAGCCATTGTCCTTAAGATGCCGTTCATTACAAACCATAATGGGTTGTTAGATTGCCAAAATAGGCTTTTCCCTTTCCTATTTTGAAAGGGAGTGGATTTTGCCCATCAGATATTTCTGCAGCTTTTTACTCCTTTTGGAGTAGGTGTGAGGTTGAAGAACTGTTTTATTTTTCTTTTAATGTGTTCCCAGAAAAGTGCATCCCTGCTAATATTAAGCATTAGTAGCCATAGCAGTTTGATTTCAGGTCTCCATGGTAACAATAGAATGTAAGAATATTTCCAAAGTGTAGCTCACAATGCTTTGGTCATTTCTACTCTTAAGAACCAATCTTCATGTTTCCCAAATGTTCACCAGATTGATCTTTTTGTGTGTGTGTTTCATCTTGCCTTTTTGGTGCTTTACTAGACTTAGTGAGTCATGAGACATTTCTTGAAAAAAAAAAA
>NW_006351650.1:0-546 GCF_000327345.1 Myotis davidii
ATCTCCACAGTCCATTGCATAAATATACCAAAAATATACAATTCCCTTCTTAAAGAACAGTTAGGCAGTCCATGTATTATGAACTATATGATACAGTGTACACTGGTATACAGAAATCCTTGCATGGTTATGTGTTTCGGATGAAATGTCTAGAGACAGAACTGTTGGGTCAAAGCGTCAAACACATTTTAGATTCAGATAAGCAATGCCACATTGTTCTCTGAAAAAGGAGTTACCAATTTGCACATCCACTAACAATTCCTGAGATTGGAGTTAATCTTTTACCAAACCCTTGCTAACACCATACAGATCAGTATTTCCATCCACTGTCACTTTGAAGCACATAATAGTCTCTCATTTTAATCTGCATTCCATGATCACTAGTGAGATTGATCATGTTTGTATTTATGTGCCATTTCTATTGCTTCTTCTGTGAGTTGCCTTCTTGTACACTTTGTCAATTTTTCTTATGAACGTGTAGGAGTACTTTACATAGTAGGGATAGTCACCCTTCCTATTTTTTTAAAAAATATATTTTATTGATTT
>NW_006351651.1:0-546 GCF_000327345.1 Myotis davidii
CTTAAATGTTAGACTCGAAACCATAAAAATCTTAGAGGAATACTAGATTAGGTTTCTATGGAAAACCTATTCTTACTGCATTGAAAATCTAGGGGGGAAATACAGCAATCAACATTACTATAGCTCTTTCTTATCCATGGTTTCATTTTCTGTGGTCAAGCACTATCGGAAAATATTAAGTGAAAAATTCCAGGAATAAACAATATGTACATTTTAAATTGCATACCATTCTGAGTAGTGTGATGAAATCTCTCACTGCCTTGCTGCATCCCACCCAGGACATGAATCATCTTTCCAGCATCTCCATGCTGTCTGCATTACTTGCCCTCTAGTCACGTAGTAGCCAGCTTTCTTATCAGATGGCTGTCTAGATACAGGTCTTATTTCAAGTAAACCTTAGAGAAGCCTAATGCTACATCACCATGTCTATGCCATTCATCTTACTTCTTCTTATCACGTAGGCATTGTATCATCTCCCATCCTCACAACAAGAAGGATGAGTACAATATGAAAATATTTTGAGAGAGACCACATTCACATAAATTT
>NW_006351652.1:0-546 GCF_000327345.1 Myotis davidii
CCATACTTCTTCCATTGAATTCACTACTTCTCTAGGACAGTGGAAAAAGCATTGCATTAGGAGTAAGGTCTGTATTCTGACAATTACTCTGACCTTAACAAAATACTAGAGCCTCTACTTATCTGTATATTGGGGAGAATAATATCTGCTCCATCTTAGAATTGTGGCAAAAATTAAATGAAACAGTAGATGTGAACTCTATTTGCAGATTGCTAAACACTATATAATTGCTGAGGTGTTAAAACAAGCAATTCAGAGTAGAAACTGTAGACTATCCCACATTCTACTACTGATGTATAATGTTGTCCTGAATTGGTGGCTTCCTATCTTTGTTATATACAGAGGTGGACAAAAGTAGGTATACAGTTGTTCGTATGGAAATATATGTAATACAAGAATAAACTTTTCCTTATAACTGTAAACTTACCTTTGCCCACCCCTGTATTTATGATGTGGTTAACCTGCTAAGCTGTGGAGTTTCAGAAGTAAACATTTCTTGAATATTTCTCCTAAGCCACGCACAATGCTAGGTTCTTTCCCCTTAGA
>NW_006351653.1:0-546 GCF_000327345.1 Myotis davidii
TGGTGGCTGTGTACCTGTGAACAACTGGTGACAGACGTGCTGTCTGTTCATGCATTGTCTATTTGGTTGGAGGATTTGCATACCCTGTTACCCAGCATTCCACTCTTAGACACAGAATCAACAGAAATATGTGCACATGTGCACCAAGAGAGATGTACAAGAATGTTCACAGACACACTACTATATCATCCCCAAATGGGAAAAATATTGTTGAAGACAAATGGATAGATAATATACATGTTATTAATACAGTGGAATATTATATAGCAATGAAGATGGATTAGCTACAGCCACATGCAACAGCAAAAATGAATCTCAAAAACTTAATATTCAGTTTAAAAAGGCAGACACCAAAGAAGACATCCTACATGTATAAAGTTCAAAATCAAGTAAAATGGAACTTTGGAATTTGGGGATACATGTTTAGGTCCTAAAGTTATTTTTAAAAAGTAAGGAAATGATCACATTGAAAGTCAAAGTGATAGTTGTCTCTGAGGGGAGGGAGGGAATCACATAGCCAAAGGACACAAAGGAGCTCCCGGGAGC
>NW_006351654.1:0-546 GCF_000327345.1 Myotis davidii
AGTCAGCCTCTTCATCTGCAAGCTTTGCAACTTGATTCAAATATCCAGCAAGCCAGCTCTTAGTATGTGCTCGCCACCTCCCCAGTTATCACTGAATTATTTTCAGGAAAATCAGAGACAGGTCCTTTATGAAACAAGTTGATTGTGGTTTACGAGCATAATCATTTATCCACCTGCTTGTTTCTTAAGTTTTCTTAGTCAATTTAGACTCCAACTACCATGTTTTTTATGTAATAAAGGTAAATCTTTTAAAAGGTAAAAAGATATTCCAAGGACACATGTGCTTCATTATAATGGCTAAGAGAAAAAATTTTTGTAAAAATCAAAAGAAGAAATATAATCAGAGGCTTATAGGTGAAGAGCTAATTTTGTTTGGAAATAGGGTATATTTCTTCAGCAATTCTGCAGGTTCACCCTCACTGTAGTTAAGCAGATGAGCCATGCTATTGAATATATATTTCAAGTTCATATAAGAGGAATGTGAAATATGCAATCTTTGATGATATAAAATGAAAGAAAACAGGGAGAGTGAGTATCAATATTTCA
>NW_006351655.1:0-546 GCF_000327345.1 Myotis davidii
TGCAGCCCCAGCTGACATCTGACTGTGTCTGCATAAGAAACTGTAAGCAAGAATCTGGCTAAATCCAGTCATTCTAGAACCATGAGAGACAATAGTGAGCTGTTGCTTTAAGATAGTAAGCTTTGGGCTAGTTCGTTATACAGCAATACGTAACTGGAACTGAGGGAGTTGCTAAATTTCTAGAAGGCCGTTTAGATGAAGACTGAGCAGAAGTGTCCTTTCAACTTCTCAACATGACATAACGAAATGGAGAAACAGAAGCAGACTGACGTGGAAAGAAGAGTGGGAGCAGAAGCTACCCTGGTGGGAGAGAAGAGTGAAACTCTCCCTTCTTTATGACATCACCTCCTCTGGATTTTGTCCCTACTTTTCTAACACTCCTTCTCATTCTCCTTTGCTACCCATTTTGCCTTATTTGCACACAGCTGGCCAGTGTAACCTTTAGAAATAACAAGTATGAATATGCCGAACCCCTGTTGAAATCCATTGTTCATCTGGTCAACAATTCTAATATGTCCCAAGTGGCCTGAAAGAGTTTCCCCTTCA
>NW_006351656.1:0-546 GCF_000327345.1 Myotis davidii
GAATACATTCTGCAAATATTGTTGAGAGACTTTAACTTCTTCCTTTATTCATGCTTGCAAACTTTGACCTCCAAGACTATGTCATGAAGTTAGTAATTGTTCCAAAGCAGGAGAGAACAGGATTAGGAATAGTCTTGAAAAACAGGTTTAGAGAGGATACTGGAAATATATTTAGCAGATGCGGCAGAAAGTGTTGGTTTCTTACCCAATAGTTACTACCCCCCTTCTAATCTTGCTGGTGTCATCTAGACTTTGGGATTGTGCCCAGCCTCAAGGGATAAATCTTGAGTGTTTAAGTAAATCACAGTAATTCAAAATGACTAAAAAGTGCCCCCAGAAGACTGTATAAATCAATGGTTCTCCATCTTAGCGACATATCACATTCAACTGAGTAGCTAAAAAACACTGAAGCCTAGCCCTATCCTGGTGGCTCAGTTGGTTGTGGTGCCGTCCTGTACACTAGAAGGTTCTGGGTTTGATTCCCAGCCGGGGCACATGCCTGGGTTTCTGGTTCAGGGCAACTGATCCATTTTTCTCTTTCACATT
>NW_006351657.1:0-546 GCF_000327345.1 Myotis davidii
CTATCCACTGAGCCAAACAGGCTAGGGCAAAAATTATATTGTGTAACTGAGACAAAAGAAGAGAGTAAGAATTTGTAGCCAGTCGTTGTTCCTTAATTTTAATTCTTGTTTTACACAGGTAAGTTCCATAGCATGTACCTCTTGTGACTCCCCAACGTTTCCCTGAAATTCCCATCCCTCCTGGGAGCTATGTCTGAGAGTTAGCAGGACTATTGTCTGAAATGCAGGTGGGAGCATAAGGGCTCCGGCTGAGAAATGACCATGTTTCCTCTTCGTTCTCAGCAAGAGTAATTGAATGGACAATATCTTACTAAACGCTGGGCTGTGGCAGTGTATTAACACTCCGACTGTCTCCTAACAGCAGGGCAATTATTTGCTGAGTGGGGTTTTTATAAATCCCCCGGCACTCCGGTGCCCTGGTAATTATGATGAAGTGCACTGGTCAGCGTCCACTCAGCAGGCCCTGCCCCGCACATATTTCATTCACACTCGCGGGCCCACTGTTCCTCTCCTAGTTAGCAGAGTTCTTTACTCCTCTTCTGTGCT
>NW_006351658.1:0-546 GCF_000327345.1 Myotis davidii
CAATATATTTCAGAATATAACTATAAAATAAGGAAATTCTTATATAATGCCTAAAAGTCATCATATTTGTGCCCAGTATCAACCATTTCAGCTTCAAGTCACTGTGCTATGAAAATTCAAGTAGCACCTCTTGGAAAATAATTAAGCTGTGTTTACGTGTACTAAGTCAGGTGGAAAATGGAGGCAAATATCCAGGTTCTCCAAGCAAAACAAGACAAAAAGAGTCCCAATTATTTAGGTGAAACAGTTTTAGTTATTCTAGACTTAGGTAATTATGTCTAATAACATTTTAGACATATACAATTTGAAATTCTCCCAAGTAAAATCAAACAAACAAAAAGACAAGCCCTATAGAGTATATTACAATTTCTTAAGATATAACTTTTCATTAGAGTCGATGACTAATTCCTTCGAGGTGTATACTGATTTAGCCCTTAAATGAATACACAGTCAATTTAATACTGAATTGTTAGGCAGCATCTTCAGTCCATGACTCAGTTCTTTACCCATTTCCAAAGGTTGAATTAGAAAACATTCTTTTGTTTT
>NW_006351659.1:0-546 GCF_000327345.1 Myotis davidii
TAATACAGGATCAGGGAATAGTAGCAGATATACCGAGGTTATACAGTAAAGTACCATCTGACTCTCCCTGAGAAAGTCCAGATCCCAATGGCATGATTACTGCTTTCCCTCCATTCCACTGTTTGTACTTGCTCTATATGTGACAAGACATTGTGAGTACTACAGGAAATTGCAGTTTAGCAGAATGAACAAGGCTTTAGCATTGCCAGATCTAGTATTAAATCCTGTCTTTATACTGATATGTAAAAATTTTCCTCCACTTCTCCATCTGAATAAAGTATTTATTGCTCTCATGGTGTACTTATAGTTAATAGTAATAGGACAGGGAGCAGCAAGACTTTCCTGGGCCAGGTAGTATGTGTTTTAGGCCATGTGGGCCATAGCCAATGCCTAAAATAAGCATATACTAAGCAGGCAAGAATATTAATTTTCTTCATTGATAGAGATTAATTTTTATTGTAAGCCAAATAGTCAAATCTTTTTACTTAAAATGTCAAACATAGTTTAGTGACCTATAATAAAACTAGAGGCCTGGTGCACAAAATT
>NW_006351660.1:0-546 GCF_000327345.1 Myotis davidii
TAAAAAACAAACATAAATATCCAGAAATTGTTTGTGGAACTATTTGATCAGGACTTGTTTCCACTTTTTTTTTCTATTTCTTTGGATCTTTACTTTATATGTTAGCCTTTTCTTTAGGCTGATTTTCCTCATGGTTACAAGATAACTATCAGTAGCAGTGAAGAACTCATACTTCCTAGTTTGCCTCTAGTGGGAGAAAAAAGTGCCCATTTTCTACAACAACTGACCAGAGTCATGAGCTTTGCTCTGATAGGTTTACTTTTGAATCAATCATTGTGGCAAGGTAAATGCACATATTTCTGGGCATAAATCTAGTGTCAGTTCATCAAAAGGCACACAGGATAAGTGGAGAATGGGTGTCTATTAAAAAATGAATTGGGTTATAATTAGCAAGAGCTGAGGGGGAATGAGTGCAGTGCAAACAACTCACAAATGCCCTCTATAGGATGTACGTAAAAATTGACCAGACTCTGAGCGGTAGATATTTTTACACTCCAATGGGGTGCTAATCATTGGGAAGGGACTTAGAGAAATGAAGAAGACATG
>NW_006351661.1:0-546 GCF_000327345.1 Myotis davidii
AGCCTCACTAGGCGCCAGCCCCTGCAAGATCAGCTCTGCTCTCCATTTTACATATGACCAGGCAGACCCCAAGTATTTAAGACAGATTCACCGATTTTAGTTTGTGGCAGACTAAGTGCTACAAAGTGTGTGATCCTTTGACGGCAGCTGTTTCAGGAGCATTCTTCTACTCGTCTCAACAAGAGAAGTAAGAATTTAAGAAAAGAGCATTTAGAAATTTGTGGGGATAATTTGATAGAGAAGTTGTATTTCTATTTTGTCTAACAACAAAATAATTAATGCAAGCTTTTTTTAAGTTGTCTTTGCTTTTTATTTTCTAGTAATTCACCTTTTTCTGTGTTTTACAAAAGACTCAGTACAAGACAGATTGATTGGAAAGTCAAAAACCAGATTGGTTCTTCTCCACAGACAGTTTGAGAAACATTGGGCTAAAATTCTGATCGATCTCTCCACCCAAAGCCATTCCAAAAACAACCACATAATAACATGAGTGGTTTTCGTGTGCCGGGCACAGTGTTAGGGGACACAGATTCAGAAATACTTAGT
>NW_006351662.1:0-546 GCF_000327345.1 Myotis davidii
ACGTGGGTTTTTCCAGACCTAACAGTGGCTCCCATTAAAATACTTTGTTCCTGCAGTTTGATGATTTGATTTTATAAAACTTTCAAGAGCTGCACTGTGGCCATACTGGTCTTCCAAGGAGTTGAACTCCCACCTGGCACGCAACCACATTAGATACTTTCACCATTCCTGGAAGGGGTTTGAAAGCTACTCTGTCCCCGTGAGAGTTAGCTGCCAGAGAGAGAGTTCTTTGGGAGACCATTTTAGAGAGCATCCTTAAACCTTTCATTAGGCAACATTACTTCCACACCCCCTACATTAATGCCAGAAAAGTGCACTCAAGACAGAATACTTATATGCTGTTCAGAGAAAACAACTTAAATGTTCATACAATAATTTTATAATAAAAATCGCTCAATTGTTTTAAAACTTATTATCTATCAGACCTTATATTTGTTGGTAGGCAGTGAAATAAAAAGACAAGAGGATGGGGCACTCTTTATCTAGCATTCAGTTATTTATCAGCAACATGAAAAATTAAGTCCTAGGAAACTAAGCACACCAAAA
>NW_006351663.1:0-546 GCF_000327345.1 Myotis davidii
AATATAGTGCACTAACCATAAGACAACACCTGAGAGGAAAGGAAGCAACAATATCAGGATCAAAAGGATGTTCACTCTGCATAAGTCCTGTCAGGCTAACCTCCCCCTACTTCTCTGTTTTTAAACAGATTCTGGACAAACAGTTCAGAAAATGTAATAGATGTGTATACTAGTATCTATCTAGATCTCATCAAAATTTTTTACTAAATTGACCATGATGTGGACAAGATAGGACAAC
Organism: Myotis davidii; assembly: GCF_000327345.1. Lineage (NCBI taxonomy): Eukaryota > Metazoa > Chordata > Mammalia > Chiroptera > Vespertilionidae > Myotis > Myotis davidii. The sequence continues at coordinate 239 of NW_006351663.1, forward strand.
AGGAAATAAATAACAGAGCTAATGACCTTATCTAACTGTTACTGATTATTGGCTCCCTACCAGTCTGGAAGAAGGTCTTTGGGCTACGCTGCATTCACTGTCCCAATAGGTCTCTCCCTAGAAGTGATTCTCACACCCATCTACTTCCTTCCCCTTCACTGCACATTTTGTCCCAGCTGGCTATCTTCCCCCTGGGTTTCTTCAATGGCCAGTCTCTTCCTCCAGTCTTGCCTCCATTCAGTCTTTTTTCCACAGTTTAAAAGGGTGCCCATCTTTCCTGCATTGCCAAGTCTATGCCTATTGTGCCA
>NW_006351664.1:0-546 GCF_000327345.1 Myotis davidii
CGGCATTAGGCAGGTTGAGAACCACTGCCCTAATCCATTCCTTGCTACGTCATGACCCCCCTGGGCGAGGTCCTTTACACGGCTCACTAAGCTCTTGCTGATATGGCTCCTATGTCCCTCTCCAGGCACGCCTTCCTCCCTCCCCCCTCGCTACCCTCCAGCGATTTTAAAAACATGCTTTGCGTTCCAAGGGTGCTCCATTCTCTCCTGCCTCTAGGCCTCTTCTGCTAGTTCCTGTAGACTGCCTGGTCCCCAAACCCTTCCCCTGGCCTATGTTCTCGGCATCCTCCATTTCTCCATTTAAACGTCACCTCATTAGGAAGCCCCCCTTGACTACCCCCAGAATTGGGTGGGGACCCCCGGCTGCTCCCATAGTTTCAGCCTGCCAGCCTCGTTTTCATGGGTGTGTACTCTTTGAAGCCTTATATTCCCAGAGCCTGGCACATAGAAAATACTGAAACAGTGTGTATTAAATGGTCAGTCATGGATGTTCTGTTCCCCCCAGAGCATTGGTGTTTGAACCAATGCCTTAAAGAAGGCTGATGC
>NW_006351665.1:0-546 GCF_000327345.1 Myotis davidii
GCACACACACACGCACGGGAAATGTAGAAAAAAATCACCCTGGCACTTTGTCTCAGAAATTTATTATGCTAACTCCCACTTACACAATCCCATTTCTCCTTGCTCTAAGCCTTCTTGATTCTTCTAAACTGGACCCATTTCTTTCCGCCCATATATCAACCCCACTCCATGACATTTCAAACTTATTTCTGCATGCTTGGAACTCAACAGCATTCTAAAACTTCTCTTCCTCTCTCTCCCCCGTCCCTACTCATAAGGTTTCACATCACTGGTTTCTCAATCTTAAATCTCCTTGTCCTGAAGAATAACAAACCACCACTGTGATTGTGGCCAGTACAGTGGGTCAGACACTGTTCTACATACTTAACTCATGTACACGTCAGCTCACTGAATCCTCAGATGTTTCACTCCTATTTACAGAGGAGACAGCTATAGGAGCAAGATTGAATGTCATGCTCAAGGTCACAGTGTGTAAGTGACAGAGCTGGGATTTGAGCTTAGGCTGGGTTTTCCAACCACTGCCTCTGTCTAGCACTGCCAACCTGA
>NW_006351666.1:0-546 GCF_000327345.1 Myotis davidii
CAGGTTTTCATTTCCTGCACTTCTCCTTCCCAACTTATTGTCATTGTTTTAAAAATACATTATTTGTTTTGTGTTTTTTCCCAATTAGAATGCAAGTTCCATTAAGGAAAGGATTTTTGTTTTGTTCATGATTTTATTCCGTGTTTGTGGAGCTCAGGGAGCCTAAACAAACCTAAAGACAACAGCCATCAATACAGCTCCCTGCTCTGTTTCTCCACCCATTCACATATTTACTCCTTTTATGTGCCAGTATATTGTATCTTGCTAACATGTCAGTTGTTTTTAATTTTTCAAGAATGTCTGTTTCTGTCACATGTTAGATAATTGGCCACTGAAGGCCATTACAAGCAGAAAATAACCCAAGGGCAGCAGCCTCCACCCGCTGTAGCTGCTCAATAAATGGTGGCTGACCTTAACACTAACTGTGGACCCTAGTCAGTGGGGAAGCTAAAAAATGTTTTCGCACAGAAGAGTGAGCACATCCTTACCGGTCTCCTAACCCCTAGAGTGCCCGGAGCGCTATCAAAGCTTCGACATGGCGTCCAG
>NW_006351667.1:0-546 GCF_000327345.1 Myotis davidii
GGATAAAGAGGACTGTACAAATAATTCAGCCCATTATGTGATTTTATTTTTCAAACTAAAATGTACAGGTAGAGACGGACTACAGCTTCCAAGTCCTGAGAAGATTTGTAACAGAAAGGCCCTTAATTAATCTATGTTGTCATAGCAACCCAGTGTGCAGCCATAGATAGTGAAAATAAATGTGGCATTTACATATTATGTTTCACAATGGCATGTGATAATTATAAATAGCCAAATACATATGCGTATTTGTATATTTGGTGTGTTGTTCTGTCTATGTGTGTATAACTGTAATGTTTATTTTCTCGAAATCTTTTCCCAAACTGTAGGTAGCATTCATCAGGATCGGTTTGGTGTTCCCAACAATCCTTTGTTTTTGGCTGTACAACACCATCTCTCATGTCGTATTATGGGTGGTCGTTTATATCTATACTGTTATCGGTTATGAGCTCTTCAATAACAGCGACTATGGCTCATTAATATCAAGGTGGAGTGGCAAATTTTGTTTAGATTCGAAAAATGGCAAGAAACCAATGTGCATGGAGC
>NW_006351668.1:0-546 GCF_000327345.1 Myotis davidii
ACAAGTAATATAAAATTACATGCAAGACAAATTCTACCCTGGATATGTGAGGATGACAAGATAATAAAAAATGTAGTAGCAAAAAGATTGGACAAAGCCTATCAGTTTGCCAAAATGTTGCAGTCAGATGTCCACACACCATGAAATTGTTTAACAATTGTTCTGGATAAATAAATATATGTTTGGAAGGACTGCTTACACAATGATTTGGGAGCTTTCTTTCTATGAAAATGACAAGAAAATTTAGGTGAGAGGAAAAATTCTTTAGGGCCAGTTATAACTAGAATACTAGGGAATATATCCATGCAGGAAGATGACTTATTCAGCAGTACATGATCACAGCCCTTACTCTCCCCATTCCTGGGAAGATGTTTCTAAGCAGCTCCAAATACTTAAAAATAATCTTAAATACTTCTTTTAGGCATTAAAATTTCTAAATCAGCCATCTATCCTTATTTTAGAGTTCTTGCTTTTTACATTTTATTTTTGCTTTTGCATTTTTACTATATTAGCAAGACTCAATTAGATTCCACTGGGGTTAACACT
>NW_006351669.1:0-546 GCF_000327345.1 Myotis davidii
CCCAGGCCAGGGAGGACCCTGAAATCGAGGTATACGCCCTTGACCAGAATCAAACCCATAGGTTCACAGGCCGATGCCCTTATCCACTAAGCAAACTGGCTAGGGCTCACTGATTTTTTTAATTTCTTTATTTTTGACCATTATAACAATAATTATTAGATTTTAACAAAGCACTGTGATACCACAATTAACAAAAATCACTATCCTAATGCAAATCTCTTATTCCTCCATCCATTTTTCTGACCTATTTATCACACCAAGCTTGTTTACAATATTGTAAACAAGCTTGGTGTGATAAATAGGTCAGAAAAATGGATGGAGGAATAAGAGATTTGCATTAGGATAGTGATTTTTGTTAATTGTGGTATCACAGTGCTTTGTTAAAATCTAATAATTATTGTTATAATGGTCAAAAATAAAGAAATTAAAAAAATCAGTGAGCCCTAGCCAGTTTGCTTAGTGGATAAGGGCATCGGCCTGTGAACCTATGGGTTTGATTCTGGTCAAGGGCGTATACCTCGATTTCAGGGTCCTCCCTGGCCTGGG
>NW_006351670.1:0-546 GCF_000327345.1 Myotis davidii
CTAAAAATTTTTGAGCCAGACGTTAAATAGATACATTTTTAGAAAGATCATTCAGGCATCCATATAAAGGGTAGAACTGAAGGAATGACCACAGAGGCAATCAGACCAACTAAGGAGCTGTAGTGACGGTCCAGAGCAGGATATTGAATTAAAACAGAGATGGGGGAGAGAAGTTACAATTGGGGGAAAACAATTCAGAGAAACCCACGGGGCTTTCATGACTTATTATAGAGGAGGGGAGGGAGGTTCAACTATTGGCTACAATTTTACAAGCTTGAAAAATACATAAATATTGGTGGCATTTACTAAATTGAGAAACGCAGAATAAGGATATAATTGGGGTAAAGAAAAGCATTCTGTTTTGGACATAACATTCAAGTTGCCATAATTAGAGCTTAAAGAGAGACAGTGTTTTGGAGGCCACTGGAATGCAAATGGTCGTTGAAATTACGGGGGGAGTGGGGTCATCCAAGAGGAGCATATCCATGTATGTGGAGGCCAAGGACACGTTTCTGGGATTAGGAATCAGTCCTCCATGGGTCTCTG
>NW_006351671.1:0-546 GCF_000327345.1 Myotis davidii
GCTTCTTGTTTCTGTGACTTTCCAATTCCCATTCTTAGGTCATTTTCTCTGGGTTGGTTTAATCTTTTACCGTTTGTTTTGTAGACATTCTCATCATTGAATTTTTCATTATTAGTGTTTTCTCTGTTATAGATGTTGAAAATATGTCTCATCCAATTCTGTCATCCAATATTTAGTTCTTTCCCTTCACAGCGTTTGTGTGTAGGCCTGATATGCTCTAATACGATAAGTATATTGCTCTGTGTTTTCTTCTAATTAGTTGATATTTATACTTGTTCAATGTTTGGTACTTTAATAATTCTGAAACTTACTTTTACTAATGAATTGACTTTTAATTAAACATTTTTCAATTGCAGTTTACATTCAGTGTTATTTTGCATTAGTTATAGGTGTACAGCGGAATGTTAGACAACCATATATTTTACAAAGTGACCCCCCTGAGATTTCCAGTACCCACCGGGCCCCATTCCTAGTTATGACAGTATTGTTGACTATATTCCCTATGCTGCACTTTGCATTCCTGTGACTGTTTTGTAACTACCAGTC
>NW_006351672.1:0-546 GCF_000327345.1 Myotis davidii
AGTAATGCTCTACACAGTGTTTGCTAAATAACACTTTGGTGACGAATTGTTGGAATTCCAGTATGCATATTGGGGAGGGAGTAAGAGTTATATTAAGACAGTATGGAGAATAAACTGTAAATGGAGAGTATAAAATATAGAATATATAGCAATAATTATATTTTATGTTCCCTGGAGAATAACTGAGTATACCTATTTTTAGCACAAAACTAAAAAAACAAAAATCAAAACCAAATATCACATACAATGTGATTTGTGTCTCCAAAATCATGCATTATTTTTCTTACCAGTCCTGTGACTACACTAACTTGAGACCTGCTTTATTGGTTAAAACAGAAAGTCAGTCAACTGCATCTCTCCTTAACTCAGTTCCTTCTGCTCTTTAGGAAAAACATCAAATAGACTTGCACTTTAAATAGACTTGCTATGAACACTCTTATTAAGATACAATAAGAGAAAGGAGCATTTTCTACAATAACCAGGTGAATGTTGGTGCTGTTCAGTGCTCCACCTCCAGCCTTTGTCTTTTCTCTCTTGCTCTTTCCC
>NW_006351673.1:0-546 GCF_000327345.1 Myotis davidii
GCTCAACCACTGAGCCACGCCAGCTGGGCTGGTTTGTGGCTTTTTGCAAGTTTTCTACCTGGTAAAGTCAGTGTGGTGTCAGGCAGCAGAGAAGGCAGGCGGAATTGACTGAGAGGTGAATTCATGGTTAATAATCTGTGACAAGCACCAGTAAGTAAAGAAAAGTAGCTTCGGGAGAGCACAGGCGGGGAACATTAATTGTTAATTTCCCTATTAACGAACTTAATTAGCACAGCTCTCCTCGGGGGCGGGAAGCAGTGGGCCCGTGACCGTGCTTTCCTCTGTGCTGCTCAGTCAGTTTAACAGCAAACAAGCAACAACACAACCCAACACAAAACTGCCACAACTGAAAATCCCCCCTTACGTTTGAAGAACACTGACAAGTGATAAGGAAATTTATGTCTGCAAAGGCAAACAGCACATTTCTCTAACTGTGTAATTTTGCAGCCACAAAGACATGTGCACCCCCCTCCCCCCCATGTAGGCTGTAGACGGCCTTTTCCAAATAGGTTTATTTTTTAAAAATATATATTTCTATTGATTTCA
>NW_006351674.1:0-546 GCF_000327345.1 Myotis davidii
ACACATTATTCTTAATCCTTACCTTTGCTGTATTTTAATCAGATCATTCTGTTTAAAAAAAACCCGTTATATCAAAATGCTCTGTTTATCTCATATAACAAAGTCTGATTTTTTACTACATCAGATTTTCTTAATGCAACTACATCTGTCCAGTTTTAATTCATTCAAAATTTGAGGTGGATGTAAGGAGAACAGATATTATGTAATCTAACCAGCGTTCTATACTGTGGGAAAATGCTGGTCTGAAATTGCATAGGATTGAATCCAAGGATCTTTACGGTTACTATGAGGAAAAAATGAATTTCAAATCTAACTACTTCTCGTCTTTGGATTCTGGGTCTCCCTCATAAGTAGACAAACTTTTGTGTGTGTGTTGAGGGACAACAACTAACTGGGCCCTGTTAGCTTTTTTCTGCCCACTGCGTCTGTGCTGGTTCCTCTTTCAGGCACTCTCCAACCCTCTATCCTTGCTTCACTTCACCCTCTTCAATCTATGCTGATCAAGCTTTTACTTTTCTAATAAAATATTTCTATCACCTGAAAAAA
>NW_006351675.1:0-546 GCF_000327345.1 Myotis davidii
GACGTGGTACAAAGGGGGCCCCAGGCGTTCCTTTCTAGGAAGTTTGCTTATCAGACCATACTAAGCCCTTTACCTGCCTGCTTGGATGCAGAGGCTAACAGTTGACAGGGTCTTCCTGGGCCCCAGCCAGCAGCAGCAGCCCAGACACGATTTGTCATAGTTTGTTCCAAGTAAGAAGGGAGATCCTAACACTATCTTCTAGAGTACTGACCTGTGTTGTCATGAGCCTAACATTAAAAACCATATTAAAATGAAAACCATTCCCCTCTGTGGTTTCCATGTCCAACTTATTGAAAAGCCAGTCTGCTCAAGGTAGCTCTGTTCACTGACTCCCTGCCCCTTGAATGGGTGGGGCGGTGGGTGAAAGAAATATAGGAGCCTCCTGGGAACGAGGTTGGGAAGAAAGGGCCAGGCTCCCTCCAGAGGTGAGACTGAGGTTCAGTCACGTTGACCACAACCTCAGCGTTTTCTGCCGGAGCCCAGGAAATCAGCCTCTTCACTGAGCACCCAAACTGCCCTCTGCTCAAACAGACTCGGGCCCTAAAG
>NW_006351676.1:0-546 GCF_000327345.1 Myotis davidii
GGGCCTCTAGTAATATATAATAAGTACACATTCTGTATTCTTATGTAGAGGTTGATGTTTTGAAAGTCAAACTGGTCTATTTTTCACAATGAGAATGTATCGCTATTACTTTAACATTGAGATTCTAAATATAAAAATAATATCCCTTCATAAAGATTATAGCAAAAGAAAAGGACATAAAAACTATACATAAATCCACCACCACAAATATTATTTTTGCTATCATTTGAGTGTTTTCTTCTAAATAGTCCTCTCAGATGATTATTTACTTAGTTGTAATACAGCATATTATGATATCTGTACACACATTTCCTTGATAATATCATAAACATATATCATGTGTTTATGATACACTGGCTTACTAACTATCCATTTTAATAGATAATAACTTCCCACCGGGAAGATATACCATAAATTCAAATTTTAATTTTACATTTTCAAATAGAGATTAAAAAAATTTTGTGGGAAATGGGAAGAGGAGCTTAAAAGTTATGAAAGAAGTTAGAATATTGATTTATTTTAGCTGATTTATTTTAAATAAGATGT
>NW_006351677.1:0-546 GCF_000327345.1 Myotis davidii
GTGGGTGGTTCTGAATGAAACTGTGGCAGCGAGGTGTTCCAAGTTCACTTATTAGAATGTGTTAGACAGAGTGTTCTAGCTCTTTTTCTCTGTCAGGCCAAACTGCCTCCCACTGCTGCATGGGGTTGCTGTCTGGGTTTAGTCACTATCTGCATTGTGTTTTTTTCTATATGTTCTAAGAAGCTTTTAAGCCAAAAAGGGAATTCATTGATTGTTGGCTTTTACTCATACAGCTTATATTAGCAACAAAAATATTCCCAAAGTACTGTTTATTTTTGAGCTCAAAATGAAGCTCATGTAAATCAAATGCTTTGAACTCACCTCCATTCCTTCATCTGTAGGTTCAGTCATATCAAGGCTTCATTTTAGAGACAGGAGATTAATAAGCAGGACAGAAGCGCTACACAGGGGGGCACAAGTAGGTTTAGAGTGGTGAGTGCTTGGAACAGAGTGTAGGCTGTCCAAGCACTCTGCAACTGTTATTGATTAACTATTGCACTATTATTTATACGAGCAACTGGAAACCTACTTTTGCCCCAACCTGTA
>NW_006351678.1:0-546 GCF_000327345.1 Myotis davidii
ACACACACACACACACACATGCACAAATATATATAAACATAAACTGATCTTACATTTTCATTTTAATGTAATTTAAAATAACTTTCTGTTATCTCAATATATAAATTACAGAATGTGTATAGCTAAGTTCTTTAGGAGAATTTATCTATTGTTCATATAATTGATAAAAACCAGATATTTCTGATTGTTTGAAGCATGGAAAAATTACATTTTGGGTGTCCTGGTTCTGAATTGATGAGCTGTTGTTTAGCTCAACCTAGGAGCTCTGAAAGTAAAATAGTTCTTAAATTACATTTCAACATGGTTTCTCAAGATTAATTGAACTGTGAGAATAAAGATTTCCATTTCAGATTGTACTGCGTAATCATACACAATTTTCATGAAAATTGTGATATTCTGGGATTGGAATTATGCTTCAGTAATTGTGTTTCTGTATATTATTACAATAATAATTCCCAATGGAAGCTGCATCGACCAGTGATCGTCTTACAATGTACAAGATACAGTATTTTTATGGGAATGGAGAATCCTATATAATAAAAGGGT
>NW_006351679.1:0-546 GCF_000327345.1 Myotis davidii
CCAATGAGATTCCCTGCAGGAAATAGCCCTTGGAAGTTTACCTTGACATTTCTTAGCTGGAAAGCAGAAGTGAGATAAAAACAGCCTTTTTACACCTTTATGACAGTCCTACATACTATGCTTGCTTGACACTTTACAAACATATTATTTCATTTTTCAAACCACCCATGATGTAATGACATTAACACCAACACTAACAATGAATAGTTTTTAAACACTTTTTTCCAGGCACTATTGCAAACGAAAAAATATGTATTCAATACTCACAACACCTCTACATGATAACCATATTTAGAGATGAGGAAAAATCAGAATTTGAAGGCTTTATCAAGGATAGAGATCTTGTAAATGGTGGAACTAGAATTTGAACCTAGAAAGTTTACTTGGAGTATATGCTCTTACTAGGAGTATAGTCACAAGCTATATGACTCTTCAGTATGAAATAGTATCTCCCTTTGGTATTAGTGGTACTGATGTTCACAGAAGTAATGCACCCCATGCCACATAACTTAGAAGTAGAAGAGTTGGAATTTGAACTCAAAACCT
>NW_006351680.1:0-546 GCF_000327345.1 Myotis davidii
GGTGTTAGTTCTTTGAATGTTTGGTAAAACTTTCCTGTAAATCCATCAGGTTTAGGACTTTTGTTTGCTGGGAATTTTTAAATTACTGCTTCAATTTCATAAGTTTTATTGGCCTACTCAGGTTTTCTGATTCTTGTACAAAAAGCATCCCTCTAACCTTACTCACCAGTGTGTCAGGTCACCCTGAATCTCAGCTCTGCTGAGGCTGGGGTCTTAGCTCCACCAGGCATGCTAGGTCCTTCCCGGTGGAGGCCCCTCTTTCCTGGCTCTTCTCCTTCTGCCCCTTTACATTTACCCCCCCACCTCACCCTGGCCCCAGTTCTCTGTGTTCTAAATACAGTGATTTATTGGCAATTCCCTCAGTGTGCATCAGCTTTCACATCTTCTTAACTTGATCCACGCTGGTCTCTGCCCTTGGAATATTTTGTCATCAGTTTCTACTTGGGGAAAATTTCTTCATTCTTCCTGACTCAGCGCCAGTATTTAGTCACCTGTCAAATTTTCCTCAAACCTTTTGGTCATACCTAACTACTTCAGTAGCACCCT
>NW_006351681.1:0-546 GCF_000327345.1 Myotis davidii
CGGTTTATAAGAAAAATGATGACCGAAATCTAGCTATGGCATTATCAAAAGGTACTGATACTTTTGGAAAGTACTCATTTGAATTTCCACTTTTAACTTCACAGAAAATCAAAGAAGTATTACTGTCGGTTAGTAACATACACACTGGTCCTTCAATTTGGTAGCTAGGCATCTAAGAAAGCATCAAATTCCTTTACAAACTCACACAAGTTAGTCAGGCTTGCAAAGCAGTGTGACACGGTTGTCAGGAAAGCAGTGCCCGGCCAGGGGGTTGCTCCAAACCCCTACATACAGATTTGGTTAAGGTTGGAGGGGTCTGTCGATAAATCAAAATGTTCGTGAGAAACGGCCCGTGACAAGTGCACACACAACGCTGCAGAAATGCACTGACGCTGCTCATGCCGCACAGTCCGCCGGCGGAGGGTGCGTCCCTAACGGGTGGGGACTGGGGCCTGGGTGCCAAGGGCACCGAGTCCTGCTCAAGCTCTGAGACAACGCCTCCCACTACCCGCTACTCAGATGGCTTTCCCAGCTGCCATCGCCCCG
>NW_006351682.1:0-546 GCF_000327345.1 Myotis davidii
AACAAGAGTTAAGTTCCTACAGCATCTCATTAATGTTACAATGAAAAGCCATTAAATGAAATGATGTTATTCAAGGACATGCTGTACAATATACAAATTGGTAAGTAGATCAAGTAAAAGTGCATTAGTGGTAAGAATTTTTATCCTCCATAATTACTACGACTCAGAATATTTTGCACATCCCAATAACGTTGTCAGGGTTTATTTCTCAAGAGGGTTTATTAATCAAGCCCTCATAAATTCACACTTTTTTATTACAAAGATATAACTATTAAAGTTTATGAAAAGAACTAAGAGTTTGGTGAATATCAGTCAACAGAAAACTATTCAGCACCAATCCTAAAACTCATTCATATGATCATTCAATTCAAGAGGTAGACTTAGATAAGCAATTCAGTGTCTAAATACATTAAGATGTGTAAAATGAAACACACCTACAACTTCAAGTGGGAAAGTGATTTTAGAAATAATAGAAATAGCACGACATATTTTCAAAAGAAGTGACAAGTAATAACTTCTTGAATATAAGACAATAGGTTGTGAAAA
>NW_006351683.1:0-546 GCF_000327345.1 Myotis davidii
GTGCCAAAACCTATTCAGCTCTTGTTCTGAGAGGATTTAGTGGGAGTAGGTATTCTAACTTAACAGGAGTTTGCTGTCTTTAAGTTGGAGGGATGCATGTCTCAGACTGAAGCACAGCCAATGAATTTTTATGAAACACCAGCTACATCGAGGCACTGTGCCAGGTGCGGGTCCTGCTGCAGTTTATGGCCTTTCCTGCAAGGAGTTTATGATCCAGTAGGGAAGACAGCTATAAGCAAATAATCCCAATGGGACAGAGTGCTGTGTGGACATAGCAGCGGGTTCTCACCTCATCTGGGGAGACTTGGGAGGTTGATGACTTGGGTCTGAATTTCTTTTACTGGGATGTGAGAGACTTGGAGGGTGGGTCGGGCGAGGGGCAGCGTGAATTATGCATTTCATTTGGGATCTGTTGAGCTGAAGATGCTTGTGATATTACATCAGGAGATAATCCCTAAAATATTAATGATGCAGTTCTGAAGGTGGCAGAATTTTACCCATGAGATTTTTATGGCAATTGATGCCATGGGATATGCAAGCTCTTTA
>NW_006351684.1:0-546 GCF_000327345.1 Myotis davidii
TTAAAACAACAGAAATTTATCCTCTCACAGTTCGGGAAACTAGAAATCAGAAATCAAGGTCATGGTCTGCAGCTGCTAGGGGAGCATCCTTTCTTGCCTTTTTCAACTTCTGGTAGCCTCAAGTGGTCCTTGATTTGTGGCTGCTTAACTCCAACCTCTGCCTTTAAGACCCAAACTCTTCATCAGTTCTTTCTATTAAAACCTCTCTGAGCCTCAATTTTCTCCATCAGAGATAAAAGTAAATATAACAACCCCTTTTTAGCTCCAAAATTCTATTATTCTAAATAAAACAAAGCCAAATTAAGCTTTCACATGTTCAGTAATTATACATAATCATATAATCATAATTTTGCTAAGAATAACTTAGCATAGGACACCCTTCACATAAATGACAGTTACTAACATTATTTTACACAACGTTTCTGGGATCTGGTTGGTGCCTTTTCAGCACTCAGAGTTGTACGACGTCATGAGTGTTTGTAGAGGAGATGCTTGTAGTATTTTAAACCAAGCTGCTACAGCAGCGGTTCTCAACCTGTGGGTCGC
>NW_006351685.1:0-546 GCF_000327345.1 Myotis davidii
AATCACCACACTGTTGTCCATGTCCATGAATTATTTCCTTTTTTTTTTTTGACATCTACACAGAGCAGGCATAGACTAAGTTATGCTGTAGTGACAAACAACGTCAAAATCTCCATGATTTAAAAGACCAAGTTTTGGTGTTCATGTGGACGGCATGTCTGACGTGGCCATCAGGAAGGTTCTGTGGCTGTGTTCACTCGGGACACCGGCCTGGTGGAGCTCGGTCATATGAGCTGCTTGATCACTGTAGCAGAGGGAAGGGGGTGCAGTGAATTACCCACTGGCTCAGTGAGCACGTCACTTCTGTCGTATTTCATTGACCAAAGCAAGTCACATGGACATGCCAAATTTGCAAGTGGGTGGCGAAGGGCAGTCTTTTCATATGAAGGCAGTCCTTTGCAGGGTGGGGGACCTTTATTCTGCCAAGGGCCCTTTGGATATTGATAATATCACTTGGGGGCCATACAAATTATCAACTTAAAAATTAGCCCGCTCTGTTTCTTCAAACACTTCATGAACTCACCCCTCATGCCTTGGCAGGGCCAG
>NW_006351686.1:0-546 GCF_000327345.1 Myotis davidii
TATGTTAGGAGGTAATTTTATTAATCTAGGTAAGAGGTGATGGTGGCTTATACCAGATGGATGGTGATGGGGTTGGCTATGGTGAGTGAGAGAATGATAAGAGTCAAAGTAACTTAGAATTCTTTGGCCGGAGCAGCTGGGAGGATGGAGTTGCCATTGACTGGGATAAGGAAGGCTGTAAGTGGGGGCAGGTTTGTAGGGGAAGATCAAGTGTCCAATGTTGGACATGTTGAGTTTTAGATATATGTTAGACATCCCAGTCAAAAATTTGAATAGACAATGAGGTAGGTCTGGAATTTGGGAGAGACATCTGGGCTAGAGATAAAAATGTGGGAATATATTTAAAGCTCAAAGTCTGAATCAGATCAACAAGAAAGTGAATGAAGAAGAAGAAGAGAAGAAAAGCTAGTGATTCTTTGGGCACTCCTACATGAAGAACGAGGGATCTGTAGAGGAACCAGAAAAGGAGACTGAGAAGGTGTGACTAAGGAAGGAAGAAAGTGAGGAATGATGTCTTAGCCCTAGCCGGTTTGACTCAGTGGATAG
>NW_006351687.1:0-546 GCF_000327345.1 Myotis davidii
ATGCATACAAGTTCTTTAGTTGATCTTTTCCCATCCATCCACCCTTTTCTGCCTTAAATGACAGAAATTGCAAACATATAAACTGTATAATTTAGAGTTAAGGGTATAACTATTCGTCCTCATTGACCAGTAATGTCATCATAATTACACATTTACACACTTGCAGACCATCATATTGTGGTGAAGGTTTGTACCAATACTAAGTGTTTATAGACAATGTATGTCCCTGAATTGTCCTCAGAAGCCTTTCATCACTGTGTATAAAAAGTACCTCTTCAAGTGACATAATTTAGCTGCAAGTTTTAGTTATCAAACCATCTAAATGACTATGTGTAATGCTAACTATGAAGATATCACAAAGGTTATAGAATAATATGCATGCCACAGAAGAAATAATCCATTCTTTATATTTTTGCAAATATAAGAACTATAAAGCTCCATTTCTCCAGAAATTAAAACAAATAAAAAACAACAACAACAACAAACTCTTCTGCTTTAAGGAAAAGAATTAGGAATGATGATAATGATGATGATGATGATGATGAT
>NW_006351688.1:0-546 GCF_000327345.1 Myotis davidii
TGCTGTGGGTTTGAGTGAGGGTGGAAATGCATGGATCCAATGTTACTTAATCAATACACACAAATGGCTTTTCTTTAGTCAAAGAGAAAATGGAAAATAAGAAAAAGTCACCCAACAGCTGGCTGCTTATCTGAAACATCTGTACGTAGACTAGAGCTTCCCAAACTTGTCTGCATCTGAGAATCCCTTGGGCAGCTTGCTAAAAACACTGACACACCCTTCTCCAGAGCATGTTTTAGCAGCCTCCATCACACGACTGAACTGGGACTTCTGTGCTATGCAAAAAACCCACCCCAAACCAAGCTTAGATTCCTATTCAGTGTCTGAGCACAAAGAACAATTTAGTTGGATTAATAAACAGTTTAATGCATCTATGCTTTTTCATCATTCTCAACACCAAAGCACCTGGGACCTAAGTCCCAGGAAGCAGCTGGCTCTTCCCTAAGAAGTCTCTCTGATGGAGCAGTACTCCTGCCCCTGTGATCCAGGGTTCAGGACGTACCCGACCCTGGAACTTTTTTTAAAAAAAATATATATATTTTATTG
>NW_006351689.1:0-546 GCF_000327345.1 Myotis davidii
ATAAAAACATATTTTAAAAAGAAAGAAAAAAGTTTTCATCAATAGCATTTGAATTGAGCTTTGAAACAGAATAAAGGCAACTTGAAAAAGATGTAAAGGCATTTCAGGCAGCAGGTTCAATATGAACAAAGATATGGAAGTACATATATGCATGAAATACACCATGAAAACATGTCCGTTTAGCATACTTGCAGAACTGAGACGATGAGAAAAAGTAGCAAAAGAAAGGCCAGCCACTATCTCTCCAGCAATGTCAGTGGGGCTATTGCCATTCAAATAAACACCCTGTTGAGCCTAATCTTCCCAAGGTCTCAGAAAAACACACATGATATAGTCATTTATTTAAACCCCCAACACACTATACTTTTAGCAAAACAACAGAATGAAGCTTTACTCATTAGATAACTCACTCCAATGTAGCTTTTGTTAAGATTCAGGTGTTATTCTTATAATAGAACACTGTTGCCAAGGTGACAGAAACTTAAACAATGAAATAAATATAACTGCATTAAACACATTCTGAGAAGACAGCACCAACTGCAAGTT
>NW_006351690.1:0-546 GCF_000327345.1 Myotis davidii
CTTCCTAATTCCTGTGAATATGACTTGTTTGACAAATAGGACTCTATAGAAATAAACTAAGGATGTTGAGATGGGGAGATTATCCAGAATTATCAAGGTCAGCTCTAAATACAATCAGAAGTGTCTGTATAAGAAGGAAGCAGTAGAGTCAGAGTCAGAGAAGAAGCTGTGACAACATAATCAAGAGGGATTTGAAGATTTTTGCTGCTGGCTTTAAAGAAGGAGGGAAGATCATGAGCTCAGGAATGCAAGGAATATAACTCTAGAATCTGGAAATGGCAAGAATCATGTTCTACCTTGGTTCAGCCCAGCAAAAGCCTATTGAATTTCTGAACTCAGGAACTGTATAATAGATTTATGTTGTTTTAAGCTACTAAGTTTCTGGCCGTTGATGACAGCAGCTATGGGAAACTAACACAGACACCATGTAGAAGACTAATTTAAATGGTCTTCCAAGACGTAAATCCCAAGATTCTGTATCCTGAGATTCTAAAGTGTGAAGGATCTAAGGCTGAGTTCCAAAATGGCGGTAGATTAAGTGGAAGC
>NW_006351691.1:0-546 GCF_000327345.1 Myotis davidii
GTGGCTGGAGTGGAAAGAGAGGAGAGACCAGGTACCCAATGAGGTCAGTAAGTATCAGGGCCTTGTAGATGGGTTAGGAGTTTGGATTTCACTCCACTGAATGGGCAGTCATTGGGGGGTTGAGAGCAGAGGAGCGGCCTGATATGACTTATGTTTTCTTTAAAGATTAACCTGAATACTGTGTAGAAAATAGACTGAAGGGGAGAAAGAGTAGGAGCAGGGAGAGCAACTGAGGTCATCTGAGTAGATGAAGCAAGATGACAACATGGCACGGTGCCACGTGCAGCTAAAGGGCAGTGGCTCCTGAGAGGCTGGGCACAGGCCCGCTAAGTCCCAGAGGCCCTCATGGTCCACTCAGCTTGTAACGGAAAGAGGCAATGAGGACTCGGGCGTTCCGACTAGAAATGGAGTCCGAGGTCTCTTAAGTTCAGACCTGCTGTCTATATTAGTTTCTTGTGACTCTCACAACAAATATCACAAAACCAGGTAACTAAAAAGAACAGAAATTTATTATCTAACTAGAGGCCCGATGCACAAAATTCGTGC
>NW_006351692.1:0-547 GCF_000327345.1 Myotis davidii
ATTTCGTGCACCGGGCCTCTAGTTATTTAATAATTATAATAATAATTAGCAACATTTGTTGTTAACTTTTTATGAGCCAGGCTATGCTCCAAGCAAGAAGTTGGCAAACTATAGCACAGGTGACAAATCCAGCAGATTTTGTACATTCCATGGGATAAGAATAATTTTCAAATGTTTAAAAAAATTATAAGAAAATATTTTGTGATAAATATTTAAATTTAAATGTCCATAAACAGTTTGAATTTCATCAAGAAAATATTTGTGATATTTTCTTTTGTTTTCTATGGGTATTTACTTAAATCCTGAAGTTTGCCTCTTGGCTCAGAAACCCTAAAATATTTATTATCTAACTTTTTAGAGAAAAAGTTTTCTGACTCACACTCTAAATGCTTGACATCCTAAAAGGACACTGGCAGTGGCCCACACTGACCCAGTTTGTAGCTGGACTTCTAATTCAGGTTGAGTGATTTAAGATGTTTTAAGTTTAGAAGTGACCAATTGTTTTTTGTTTTTGTTTTTTAAATAAAATTTTATTGATTTCAGAGAG
>NW_006351693.1:0-547 GCF_000327345.1 Myotis davidii
CTCTCTAAAATCAATACAAACATATTTTTAAAATACGGAGGAAAAGAAATCAGGAGATGTGGTAAGGTTTTCTGTGACTTAAGAGGTAGAAGTGAGATTTAAACCTAGTTTTCCTCACTTGGTTCACTGTGCACTCCATCATGAAGCCCTTCTTTCTACCTTTGTCCTCAAATGGTTTGGGGTAAAAAGGAAGGTGTTGGTCACTGGAGATGTAGTCTAAGACATGATCCCTACCCTGGAGCACGGCACCACTACTGAGGAAGTCATGAAAACACATATGATATAATACGGTTAGCAATAGGAATCCAGGAGAGGGGGCCTTTGCTTTGGGAAAGGGCAAGAGAGGAAGGGCTTGTGAAGGTGGTAGCATTTGGTGGAGAAAGAGTAAATCACAGGCGAGGGCCAGAAGAAACCACTTTAAACGGGAAAGGGAGGTGGAGGTGCAGTCCCATCCCCGGCACACAAAGGAAGATGTGGAAACGGCTCATGAGATATTAAAGAAGACAGAGAACAATGATGAGAAGGAAATAGACAAACTATAGAAAGG
>NW_006351694.1:0-547 GCF_000327345.1 Myotis davidii
GGGTGTTCAAGGGGCAGCAAAGCTGAGGTCTTGCTCAGGGTGAGGCAGGACGCTGCCCCACGGAGCCCAAAGCTGGGGCTCGAGGACTCAGCCTCCACCTCCCTCAGGCTCAGTTCCTTCTCTGTCCTGGGAAGTTCTTTCCTTTCCAAATGCAAACTGGAAAAGGCAGAGCAGGCAGGCAGGGTCAGGCATTCCCCCAGGCTCTGTGCAAACCGATGTGGTATCCCAGGCAGAAAACTTAAGAGGCACGGGGAGGACTTCTGACAGTCTGTTGGGGGCCCATGTTGATGTACTCCCGAAGGTCTAGCAAGCTGCTGACGGCTGCAGACAGGAAGATGCTGCTGTCTGGTCAGGAAAGGGGCAGTGACCAGTCAAGACGCTAGACCTCTGTCCTGGGCTGTCACATGTAAGACAGAAGCCTGGGGAATGACTCTGAAGACATATGTCCTGTATGGATGCCCCAGGTCCTGAAGCAGCTGCCAAGGAAGGGAGGGAGAGCAAACACACAGGAGGAGCGACAGACAGAAATAAATGGCTGCCGGCACAA
>NW_006351695.1:0-546 GCF_000327345.1 Myotis davidii
TCTCCTGCTGCCTCCGTTCCCAGCATCGTTGTCTTTTCCAAAGCCCCCACCTCCTCACGAGTTGTCTGAGGTAGGACAGCATCCATGTGTTCGTGTGTCACCTGCCCCAGCCTGACATTCAGCCTGCCTCGGCCTGAATTTGCTGAGACTCACGTGTCCGTCTTTCTGGCGTCCATGTGCTAAAGCCTTTGCACTCAGGCCTATAAATCCCGCCCCCCTTCTCCTGAGCTCACTAGGTGAGAGGATTGGCCAAATTCATGCCTTTTTCAGGTTCAGTTAACTCAAAAGAGGGGTTCCCCCAGGTTCCACTTCCGGGGCATTGGGCGTCCTCTCCTTGCCTCTGAGTTGCGGTCGGACACGGCTCTGGGCTCCGGGACTCGGTGGGTGCTCATCACGCCCCCACCTCGCCTGGCGCTGTTCTCACTGTCCTCGGGATGGAAATGTCAATCACAGAAGTGGCCACGTGACCTGATGATTGCCTCGGGCATATTCTGTGGTGAATTCTGTTGTAAATCTGAACGTGCCACAGAGAAGGCAAGGAAATGA
>NW_006351696.1:0-547 GCF_000327345.1 Myotis davidii
TGATAAGTGGCCTTGTCCAGAATTCCACCTCTCCCAGCAGATCTCTCACCTTCTATTTCTCCACTACTACAACGATGCCCAGATTAGCAAACCAAATGCTCACGAAACAGCAATGCAGATGCCTGCAAGAAAAGGAAGGCCCAGGAAGGGCGAGGTTTAGCTCAAAGGCTATGTCACAGCCCACCTGGGAGAGCTAGCTGCCGGATTGCTTGCTTGCATAGCCGTTCAGAAAGATCTTTAAATCTTTTAGCAGTACAGTAAGCTGTATTATCTGGAACTTAACCAAGTAAAGAGTTTCAGAAACCACTGCATCTTTTCGCAACCCAAATGTTCAATTCTACACATTCTACTGAGTCAGAATACAGTTAGCGGACATGGCAAGGAGAACTCAGGGGCCCAGCAGCTGAGATTTCTCAGCACTTCTTGGATATCATCTCCTACTTAAACCAACAAGATGAACGAGGAGAAGTAACATGTGGCAGAAAGCTTGGAGAGGGATCTAAAGACTCCAATAACTGGTCAGACCAGGTAAAGACAAAGTCAGATT
>NW_006351697.1:0-547 GCF_000327345.1 Myotis davidii
CCCCCTGTGCAAGAATTTCATGCATCAGGCCTGTAGTTATTAATAAAACATTGGCTGGACATGTTCGAGTTGATTTACCTTCTAGCTAGAAATAAGTGTATGGCTCTTTGAGTTTTTAGCCACATTCCTTAATGTGATAAATAATTAGATAAAGTGTAGCTAATGGGTTATATTGCTCTACTATCATAGTCTTCACCTTAGTTCCTCCTTAAACCCTGTCTGTTCCCAGTCATCCTCCCAACTCCCTTCTTCTCTATTCTCACCAGATCTTCTAAAAATGACCCTAATAATCCTATGCACAATTTCTCCACAGGATGGAGGAACTGTTTCAAAACTGTATTTGGAGAAGCCAATTCCATCTCTATAACTGTATGAAGTATAACAAACAATTCTATAAAAAAAGTCAATGTTCAGCTAGTCCCTAGAAAACCCTTGGTAAATAGTAAAAACTTATAAATTTCCCCTCATTTTTTTTTTTGAATCAATTGAATACACAGGGTGAAAAACAACAGCCATACTTCTGTTTCTTTTAGACTAAGAAAAAAAA
>NW_006351698.1:0-547 GCF_000327345.1 Myotis davidii
CCCCCTGACCAGGACACTCTGCCAGCTCCATTATTCCAACATGTTCAGAAAGCCTCGCTCAGCAGGGCAGCATCGGACCCTGTGCTGCCTCTGTCCAGGGGACTAGGCGATGGTGACAGAGAAAATCCTCCCACGAATGCACAAAGCAGGAGTCGCTGGTGAGGGAGTTCACATCATAAGATTAGGATGGTGACCAGCATGCAGAGACTTGGGGTAGCCCGGGGACAGACAGTTGGGGAATTGTTGAGGGCTGATATCGGCTAATGCCCTACATCTATCTTAGCAAGGGTTCTTTGATCAGAATCAAGTAGCAGTGAGTAGCAGTATATTGATTATCACATTATAGAATATTTCTGCGTGTATGATTTTATGTAAACGTTACTGAATCTGCGATGTAGGAATTAGGTTTAAGTTATTATATTATCCCCTGTGACATGGGAAGCAAGGGTAGAAATCTTAAACGAGCTGCCGAATGTGTCTGGCAAACAGGCGGTGAGCTGAGGCCAGAATTCAGGTCCCGCGGCGGCTGCTTTCATGTTGTTTCCCT
>NW_006351699.1:0-547 GCF_000327345.1 Myotis davidii
AGCTATGTGACCACAGGCAAGTTACTGCACTTCCCTGAGTCTCAATTTTCTTATCTGTAAATTAACAAGGCTAAAGGAGATGATCCCTGAGGTCCCACACTGTTCATCATTCCACAGAACTATATTAAGGGATCACTATGTTTGGGGCATTTTCCTGCTCAATAAAATGGCAGTGGTGCTATCTAGCAGCCACAAGAGAAACAAGAGAGTTGCAGAGAAGCCAGCCCAGAATCCTGACATTGTTAAGTAGCTGAGCATCGCTAAACATCCCAGTGACTTATTTCATGCAGCAGTAATTGGAATTTGCAAGCTAAAGAACCAAGAATAACTGTGGCTATCGACATGTGATTTACTTAACAAGATTCGTGTGACTTCCATGCTTCAAAACCTCTGTCTGTAACTCATTTCACTACATGTTAAAACACCAGCTTCTTATGGGAGTAGGAATATGTAAATATACTTATTGAGCACCTACTCTGTGCCAGCCTCTGCTCCAGGTATACAAAAAGGAGGAAGATGCAGCTCTGCTATCAGGTTCACAAACTGG
>NW_006351700.1:0-547 GCF_000327345.1 Myotis davidii
AGGAGGACCTATGTAATACTTTCAACAATGAAGGTTAAAAGAAAAAAAAAGAGAGAGAAAACAAACATTGGATATTTTCAAAAATATATAAGGGAAATAAAACTGGGAAGTTACTTCCAAGGATTAGAACCAGCTTCTTCCAAAAACAAAATAAAACAAAACAAAGCTTTTTTAGTTCTTAGAATATGATTCCTGACAAAATTTGCACTGTGTGCCTCCAGTACAAATTTGAGAGTATCTATTGAAATTATTCTCTTCTTGTATCACTGTTGTATGTTATGTGTTTATGTATCTTTTTAGTTCATATGTTTCAGAATTTAAAAATAAATCAACAAACAAAAAATTGCTTCATGGAGCCACCATGAGGCATGATATAGAACAAGAAATCCTGGACTTTAATCCTGATTCTGTAATTGGATAAGATGTTTATTGATTTTGAGAAGGTAAGAGAGTATTTTGCCTGTGAGAGGGATACCCTACCTGTCAATCCTATTGTATGCAGATGTTAAAATGGAGTTAGGTGTGCATAGACTTGTTGAAAACAAAC
>NW_006351701.1:0-547 GCF_000327345.1 Myotis davidii
AAAAAAAAAAGTCACCTCCTACCGTGAGCATTTTTGTTGAAAACTCACAAAATAAAAAAATATCATTAATCTATTAATTCATCTGACAGAGATATTTTGCAAGTCTGCTCTGTGCAAGGACCTAGTCGGTGCTAAGAATGCAATGGTGGAAAGACACATACAGTCCCTGCTCTCAGCACAACTTACCAACTAGTATAGAATATGGGTAAGTAAAGAGGCAATTTTACCACCATGTGATTAGAACAACGGCAGTTGGTATGGGTTGGATAGGATCACGTGGAAAGACAAACTATCTCAGACAGTTGCTCTCAGGATAGCAGTGAGAAGGCTTCTGGACTGAAGTGATACATAGGCTGGAAGCTACAATGGGAAGACTCCAGGGGAAGAATCTGAAAGAAGTTTAATATAGCTTATAGAAAGGAGGACAAAGGCTGGGGTGAAGGAAATAATAAGGGAGAGTGGCAAAAGGTGAGATAGGAGAGTTAAGCAGGAGTCCAATCACACATTTCTGCTTTGTAAATGATCTCTCCCAGCCCAGCCAGTGTGG
>NW_006351702.1:0-547 GCF_000327345.1 Myotis davidii
AGAGCAAAGAAGAGAATTAATGATCTGGTTAGGGTTACTGAATCATACAGGGCTGGATCAGCGTGGCTGCCAGTGAACATGTATTTCCAAGAGAGCGAATCCAAAATGAATCGCTTCTCATGTTTGCATAGTCCTGGCAATTGTAACATTGCCGCCAACCATTATTGCTATAGTTCGTTCCCTTCCATCTAATTTGAACATTAGTCAAATGTTGATTTTATTACTTGCACTAGATTATTGATATGCTGGTCATGCATAACTTCCAATTATCTTTAACTCCATTCCTTTCGGGCAGAGAGATATACAGACTGTAGACTGGCAGCAATGGGAGGCAAGAAGCAGGCTGTCCCAGAAACACACAGTAATTGAACACCTTCCCAAATCCTTCTCAAAAGTTCAGTTGTGAAGGAAACTGAGTGAAGAAATGCTACAATAAATTGTCTGATCAATCCCCCCTATATTTTGTGTTTAAGTGAAGCCTGCATATCTATTTAACAGAATAATAAGCTATGCTATTGAAATCCTTACCACATCCTATATAATAAAT
>NW_006351703.1:0-547 GCF_000327345.1 Myotis davidii
GCGCAGTGAGTGGCGAGGCTCCAGCCCCGGGATTTGCTCTTCGTCGACCAAGATTCCTAGGGCCTTTCTAGGATGGCTAATTCAGAGTCCTGGAATGTTGGGCACGTGCTAGATACAGTTTTGTATGATGCACAGGAATCCTGCACGTGGTACATATGGTTTTGAATGATGTGCAAATAAAATACCCATTTTATTATAGGTCTGTGTTTATTTTTTTAATTAATTACAAATGATATTAATTTCTATGAATGGCAGGGATATGAAGTTTTCTTTTAAAGATGAGTGTGTTTAAGTAAATTTAAGTAAGTAAAGTTGTGTTGATTAAAGGAACACATTAGCTACAAACACATTATTCGTACATGGATATGACAAGTAGTTAAGTTTGGGACCCAGGGATTTCAGCTGATGTCAGCCTCTGCTCCCCCTCTGCCACCCCAGGCCGAGTAAAGAGGGGCCAGTTCCAGCTGGCAGCCCAAGGAGAAGCTTGCCCCTCAGAAGGAGGGGGGCCCAGAGAGCACATCCAGGCCTGTAAATGTGCACTGCCCCC
>NW_006351704.1:0-547 GCF_000327345.1 Myotis davidii
CATATTAGGCTTTTATTATATAGGATACTGAAAATGTAAATGTGTCTCTCCACTAGGCTGTTTGTTCTTGGGGACAAAGACTGTATGTTATTTCTATATTCCAGAAATTCCTTGATCTTCACAATGTAGCTAAGCAAACGTAATGCCTCTTATTTGTGAATATGATACCTAACACCTCTCTCATTTCTGGCATGAGTTACAAAATGTAAGTTACTTGTTATTTGACCTATTTCTGTTAGCCAGGTCAGAATAAGCATCAGAGTGGGCATCTGACTTTCAGACATCTCTCTTGGACCCCGATTCCCACCCACGCAGTGATAAACCTGTGTAGTCCTTCCCCCCACAACATTTATATGTCAGGCACTGTGCTGATCCCTGAGAGTACAGCCCTGCCCATCATCCCTCTGAAATGTGCCTTCCAAATTACGATGTAATAGAAAGAGTTCTGGAATGAGAATCAGAAGATGGAGTTCTGCCCTAGCTGGTTTGGCCAGCAGATAGTGTTCGACTGTGGAAAAGGGCACATGCCCAGGTTGCAGGCTTGATC
>NW_006351705.1:0-547 GCF_000327345.1 Myotis davidii
AAAGTGTGTGAGTACATATACCGAAAATTGACATAATACTCTAAAATAGTTTTGTATTGTGTATGGGTGCTGAAGTTTTAAAATGAAAAGGATAGTCTTTGCCAGTTACTTATACTGTGTTCTCCCTCGGACCCAGAACACATCTAGTTATTGCTATAAATAGCAGAGTGTCAACCCAGCGTTAAATAAAGGAACCTACACCAAAGAGAGTCAACTTTGGCATACACAAGCTTAACTGCAAGGTGACTTAAGAATGTTTCAACTTTTTGTAAAAAAAATAAAACTACCAAAGTCTTGTTTTAAAAAATATGTTGAGTGTTGGGTTCCTTTACATAGCCTGGAGTGCTCATACCAGCTCTTATATTTTGTGACCCTGACCTTCAGATTAAGTTCTGTTCCTCTTACAGATATGAAGAGAGAAGAGGCCCCTCCATAAAAGAAAACATTAAAGTAGTTCTAAGTTTGGCAGGAGGAGGGTAAGAGTTTGGAGCTTGGCTGCCACACATATCCTGAAGAAAAAGAAATGGGGAAATAAGGTGAGGGGGCA
>NW_006351706.1:0-547 GCF_000327345.1 Myotis davidii
TCTGGGACATAATGAGGGTATACAACAAAGGCTTACAGATGGCCATGTACCGGTCATAGGCCATGGAAGCCAGGAGGAAGCATTCAGTTGCCACAAAAAGACCAAAAAACCACATCTGTGCAGCACAACCCATGAAAGAGATGCCTTTTTTCTCTGCAAAGATATCACACAGTGTCTTGGGGGCAATGGAGGAAGAGGAACAAATATCTACAAAGGACAAGTGGCTGAGGAAAAAGTACATGGGTGTGTGGAGCCTGGGATCGATCCATATGAGAGTGATCATCCCCAAGTTACCCCCCAGTGTGACCAGATAGATGAAGAGAAGCATGACAAAAAGGCCAATCTGCTGGTGAAGATGATCTGTGAGGCCCACGAAAAGAAATTCAGTCACTGCAGTCTGATTCTTGTCTGCCATTGGTCATTTACAATCTGCTATAAAAAAGAAAAGCATTTTCATTATAAAAAATATATCATTCACAGTCACAAATAATATTTTAACCTAATGACAGATTAGCTAATCAGATCTATAACATACAATTATTGAAAC
>NW_006351707.1:0-547 GCF_000327345.1 Myotis davidii
GAGAGAGAAACATTAATCGGCTGCCTCCCACACAAACCTCGACTGGGGATCAAACCCACAACCTGGGCACATGTTCTGACCGGGAATGGAACTGTTGACCTTACGGAGTGTGGGACTACACTTAGGTAACTGACCCACACCAGTCAGAGCTATAATTGTTAATCTTTTTCTCTTTCTTTTCTTTCTTTATTTTTATAACTTATTCTTTAAGTTAATGCATAGTAGTCCAGTGTGGGTAGATATTTTGGTGAGTTATGAGGGGTCACTATAACGCCAGAGTCACCACTGCTTTAACTTTAGTCTCTGTCATACCCATCATTCTTGGATGAGGCTCAATTTGAGAAACGAGGCCTCAAGAGATTAGTCCTTTGCCCTAAAAAGAAACATGTCAGGAAATGTGTCCCTGTAGGAAAGTGATCTTTCTCTCTCCCTCTTTACCTCCCTCCGTATACCTTGCCTCTCTCCCTTTTTTCTCCCTCTCCCCTCCTCTTGCTCTCTTAAGAGACTCATAATCATGAAAGTGGGAGGAGGCACCTTAAAGGTGATT
>NW_006351708.1:0-547 GCF_000327345.1 Myotis davidii
AGATGAAGCAGTCTGCCCTCTGCCTCCACCCTCACTCACCTCCGCTCCAACCCGTTCCCACCCCTTCCTTGGTTACCTACCTTTCCATCTGTGGTTCCAGCAAAAGCGGGAAGAACTCTGGAACCTGACACCAAGAAAGTGCCAAGTTCAATTCTACTCTGTTCTCATTGGGGACCTACTATGTGACAGAGTTTCTGCTGAGCAGCACGCTCAGACCAGTCATCAGCTTTGGTGTTCAGGGGCGAGGTGATTACTTCCAATGGTGGGGAAAGAGGAGGCAGGGAATACGAGAGGGGGCTGTGCAAGGGACACAATTAAGCCTCGAACCGGCAAATATGAAAGCAAAGGGATCCTAGGCACAAAGAATAATAACGACAAAGGCAGGGAAGTGGATGACAGTCTAAGGAAGAGGGCGCATGGCTGGAACTCTGGGTATATATGGAAGGGCTGGGTCACTGATGTCCTCATTATTAGTTTTTAATGTAACTCTTATTCAAGGATATGTTTGTATGGATTTTAGAGAGAGTGGAAAGGAGAGAGAGAGAGA
>NW_006351709.1:0-547 GCF_000327345.1 Myotis davidii
TCTCTCTCCCTCTTCCTTCTTCTCAGAAATCAAAAACAATATATTTATTTTTTTAAAGGAACTTGGAGTCAGAAAAGCTAAAACAAAAGTATCAGACTCCTTCCTTGGGTAATAGACACAAAGTCTCCCAACTTCTCCAGGCCTCAGTTTCCTCAACTATAAAACAGGAACCCAGATTATGACAACCAAGACTTAACTCTTTACTTGTGCAGAATCTATCTTAATCTTCATAGCAACCCCATGTGGTAGGAGCTCTTACCCATTTATACAGGAGGAAACTGAATTGCAATACAGTTGCTTGAGCTAAGACCATGTCAGTAACT
Organism: Myotis davidii; assembly: GCF_000327345.1. Lineage (NCBI taxonomy): Eukaryota > Metazoa > Chordata > Mammalia > Chiroptera > Vespertilionidae > Myotis > Myotis davidii. The sequence goes on from NW_006351709.1 coordinate 324, forward strand.
ACTAGTAGCTCCCTACCTACAAGTATTGATCATCAAATGAAAGTGTCTGTGAAAGCACAGGGTGAACTCTACAATGAAATTAGCAACCTACCTCCCTATGCTCTGGGCATCTGAGTCTATACTGCTTACTCTGGGTGGGCAGGACGTTTTACCCAACTTCTCATGGGCTGAAATGTGGTTTACACATACTAATCACGTATGTTAAATCTAATTACTCTTCCTAT
>NW_006351710.1:0-547 GCF_000327345.1 Myotis davidii
TCAAGTGAAAGGTTTTGTTTGTTGGTTGGTTGGTTTGTTGCTTTTTAATTTTCTTTTTTCCAAGAAGGAGGCAAGCACAGAAAGCTTGCAAGCTAAAGGAAACCATCCGCAAGAGGAACCAAGGTGTGAAGCGTGAGGGAAAGGGGAGAAAGGCTAGAGCAATGTGCTTTGGGCAATGCAAGTGGGTCCAGGGCCTCAGTGGAGGAGTTGCCCTTGGGAGCACACAGTCATTCTCCAGGAACTTTCAGGAGCCCCGGTATCACAGCACAGGGTCGATGCTATCGTGAGATCATGAGGAAGTCCTCCAGTTGCTGCCATTTTCTTATGATACAAGAAGCATGACTATCAGCAAAGAAAGAAGAGGGCAGCCTGCTGAAGAGTCTGGGAGAGAGGAAAAGTTGATGGATCGAGGAAAAGGAGTAGGGCTCCTGCAGAGCCAAAGGGTCTATTTATAATTAACGTCATGAACCTGGCTGGCGTGGCTCAGTGTTTGGGAGGAACATTGCAGGAATTTATTATGAGAGGAAGGGAGAGGGAGAGAGAGAGA
>NW_006351711.1:0-547 GCF_000327345.1 Myotis davidii
GGGTCTGCCTTGAGTCTCACACCTTGATTGTCTTTGTTCTGTGTTGTACTCCCTTCCCCCATTTATCTTGTCCCTCAACTGTCAGCTGTGGATGCTCAGGGTCAGCAGGAGTGCAAGCACAGCCCCACTAGCATGCAACTCCCTGTGAGGTCCCAGCGCCCACTGGCATGGGACTCATTGTGTAGTCCCAGCACCTGTAGCAGCATGGAACACAAGGTTCCTCTGGCATGCACTCACTGCATGGTCCAGGATCCCGAGTAGGGTGGTGCATTAGGTCCCTATGGTGTTGCCTCACTGAGAAGTCCTGGAGCCCATAGACAAGTGGCATTTGACTAACTGTGGGGGCTCCCTGGAGACTGCAGTGGCATTTCCTTGCTAGTTCCTGCTGGCAAGTGTTTCACTGCATGGGTTCAGGGTGATGTCCAAGGCAAGTCTGGGTGGTGGTAAGGCTGAGCTCCTATATTTCACTGCTCCCCCCTTCAATATGGTGTGGTTTCTGTGCCAAAGCCCTGCCCATTCAGGGAGTGCCTGTCTTGGTAGCAGGGAC
>NW_006351712.1:0-547 GCF_000327345.1 Myotis davidii
CCCGTGGCACAGACGCCTGCCCCGGCGGCAGAAGTCCCCTGTGATGGCAGAGCCTTCAGAACGGGGAGGGAGTTCGAGGGTGGGGTCCGTGCTCACTTTCCCAGATGCTTTCTAACCCCCAAGAGAGACGGGTGTTTTTTTCAGGGTGAGCTGAGCGCTGAATTCGTTCCTTCTCTCACTTAGTGTTTCAAGCGACAGCACAGCAAGGTGCCTGCCGCGGCCGACACGCCCTGGGCCCAGCGGGAGCATCCCAGCCCAGGCAGTAAAGATCAATAGGCTGAAACTGCACGTCGTTACACAATGCCCCTGTGTGAAGACTGCATAGCACACAAAGCACATGTCAGGGATATGTCAGATAGAGTCGCACACGATAAACACGTGTGAGTGGGGGCATCGTGCATAGTTCAGCATGCGTTTCCGTGTGCACGCCCTCACACCTTCATGCCCGGGTACCAAGAATGTGCCTGGAGACGCGGCATCTGGGGACCTTCCCGGCCGCACCTGTGGCCCTCCCCACCGAGGGCTCCCATTCGGGTTTTCCGGGTGG
>NW_006351713.1:0-547 GCF_000327345.1 Myotis davidii
TATATGTACATATATATATATCATATGTGACATATATATAAATGGCATATCATATACTCATTTGTATGTAAAATACATGATTTATTTGCAATATGGATGAAAAACATTTTGATATAAAAATAAGATGGATAAAAGCATATATGTGTGTATGACTATGTTTACACTCTTCCATTTTTTATTCATTTGTTTCACAAACATGGATTAATCCCTTATAAATTAGTCTGTGTTAGCCCTTGAAAGCACAAAGATGAAAAAGGATAGTCTCTGCATCTGAGGAATCTCCAATCTAATCAGAGTCATGCAGTTTTGTTCTGTAATGAAAATACAACATCATACTATTGCACAAGTATTTAGTAGGTTTTTGTGGTTATAGTTTAATGAGTAACCAATGATATCAGGGAGCGACAAGTCAACGAAAACTTGAGAGGGGAATGTAGTATTGTTAGTATTGATTCTTCAAGTAGAAATGATTTCAAGAAAAATGAATAGCATGCAGAGAAGTCATGGTAGGTTCAAAGAATGATATGATTTCTTGTAGCTAACACTG
>NW_006351714.1:0-547 GCF_000327345.1 Myotis davidii
TTTTTGGGGGGGCACATCTAGGACTAAAGAAATGCATAATACTTCCATTTATTAAGCAGTCAGGTCCAAACAACTTAATAAGAATTTATATCGTAAGCATTAGTAACTGTGGACACTGTACAGCTTCTCACCCCTTGGAATCAGCGTGGATCGACACTGCTACTATCATTTCCAGTTCCATCATGCTTTTTGCACAGTACTTTTGATCACAACCGCTGAAAACCCAGTTTTTAAAAGATACACTGTCATGGGAAGAAATATAAAGCCACCTAATATTGAAAAGATAAACTACCTCACCCCAGTAGTTGGTGTTATGTCCAATAGATGTGGTCCCCTCAAAAATTTGAAACAAACCCTGACCCTTCTGCTAATTTACTAGGGTGCCCTGATACATAGTTTGGGGAACCTTTTTGACTAACAAAAGAAACACAACGTTCTTCTGTACATTAGAAATGTGTATGTACTTTGTGTTTCAGCTTTATACTTATACCTACATTTGCTATTTTATTACAGTTATCTAAAGCCTAAAATGAGGTGTGTCCTAATA
>NW_006351715.1:0-547 GCF_000327345.1 Myotis davidii
GACCACTGGGCTAGATCAACTACTAGGTAAGGACAAGCCTCACTGGAGATGGGACTTGAGAGTAATGATTTCAAGCAAATGAGGGAGTGAGGGAATGTGACTCTCTGGGGAAGAGCATTCTGAGAAGTGGGAACAGTGTGGAAGGTTTGGTAGGGATGGGAAGGCTTTGGAGAGTTTCACACAGAAGCATAATACTGATTTATGCTAAAATATATAGATAAGTGAAAATGCAAGAGGGTTCGCTGATTGTAAAATGTATAACAGTCGATTTTACTAAATACTCCTTTCTGTCAGTTCTGTGTATTTTAGTGAATCTGAGCATATGCAAAACAAAGGTTGTCATTGTTGTAAAATACATATTTGGTGATCATATGCACTGAATGTATTCATTATATTTTTGGTAAATAAAGGAGTTAATGAACTTGAATGAATGGTTCCCAAGGGGTTGTCTACCAGGACTCATTGCAAAATCAGCCTGTCTTTTTGTGGGAATCAGGGGTAACAAATCCAGTTTTTAGCATGTTTAAAATTTTTTAATTTTTTTTTT
>NW_006351716.1:0-547 GCF_000327345.1 Myotis davidii
TGGCATTTGGGAACTTGGATTTGGGGAGGATTCCCACTACTCCCTAAATAACAAGGGTGTTTCACTGTGCCTAAACTGCTTGTGCAAACAATATAGTTTATACTCAACACCTGCTTTCCTTCTGGGAGTATGGAATTTGGGGATGTGTTAGGCAGAGAGTGCTTACATCAGTAAAACCCAATAAAAAACCTTTGGCACTGTTTCCAGTGAGCTTCCCTGGTAAATAACATTTCACACCATTGTCACAACTCATTACAGAAGGAATTAAGCATAGTTGTGACTCCACTGGGAGAGGACTCTTGGAAGCTGGTGCCTAGTTTCCTCTGGACCTTACTTCATCTCTCTTTTCCTCTGCTGATTTCACTGTAATAAACTTTCACCAGGAGTGTAACAACTGTGAGTCCTTTCAGCAAGTCATCAAAGCTGAAGGTGGTCCTGGAGACCCCAACACAATGTGTGATTATCCAAGAAAGATGAATTCCAACCCAGTCATGAGGAGGTTTTGAGAACCAACCTGATACATGTTTCAGGCTATTTAAAAAGCATA
>NW_006351717.1:0-547 GCF_000327345.1 Myotis davidii
AGTATTTCTCACAGGGAGATCTCTGGACCACCTCCCTCAAAGTGACCTAAAGTACATGTTAAAATGCAGAGTCCTGGGCCCCACCCCAGACTTACTGGCCCAAGGATCAAAGCTTGAACTTCTTAGCAAAGTTCCTCATACTATGGCCTTTGCCTTCCTATCTAGCTTCATGTTGGCTTGGCCATCACATTTCTTGCCATTGACCCTGCACCGATGCACACATTGCAGATACACACAGAAGTACACGGCGCACTTGAATATGCTGGGCTCTTACCTTGGATGACGCAATTCCTTCTTGTGGAGTAGCTCCACTCCTTCCTACTTGCCTAGTCTTGTGAAATTCCTTCTCTTGTTCAAGATTCAGCTTCCCTGAGAAACCTTTCCTTGTGGCCGCTTCCACCAGTTGCATGCTGTGCTCTGAGGTTTCCTTGGAACTTCACAGCTAGCACTCCACACTTACCTTTGCGGGTCTCACTTGCTGTGACCCCAGGGGCTTTTAGTAAGTCTTATTAAATGTTTTTCAATAAAGTCAAATGCGTTAAAACAA
>NW_006351718.1:0-547 GCF_000327345.1 Myotis davidii
TTTTTTTTTTAAAGTAAGTTTGAATGAGATCTTAATCCACATATTTATTTTAAGTTAAGTCCTAATTAGCTGCTGTAACACAAATAATAGTTAAGTGATAAGTTAGTATCAGATTTATTCTTTTTTCCTGATTTCAATAATGGCAATAAGTGGTAATTTTAACTGCCACAGCTTCTGAGATGAACAAGAACACAATAAATAGGAATCCTTTTAGTACAGTTGATAGTACCCAGTTTACCTGATTGGTATGGAACTAGCTCTGGACCAAACACAGGTAATCTATTTTCCAACATTAAGGAACTGACAGTATAAAAGGAAGAGCCAAAGATCAAAGTGGTGCATCAGAGTTCTTAAAACGATATGAGAATGCTTTAGAAGGAATGAAAACTATTTTTAAGGTGTCATTTTAAACTAATTTCCCAAATAGAGGTAATTCTACTGTGTGTTTGAAGTACTGAAAACTGTGAGTTTTTAAATTTGTCAAATATCAAATTTATTGAACTATTTGACAATTAACTGTGCCTTAGCTGAACATTTAAAAATCTAT
>NW_006351719.1:0-547 GCF_000327345.1 Myotis davidii
TGCATGAATTTTCATGCACCAGGCCTCTAGTACGACATAATTCCAAATGCTGTAAATCCAGTCACTATAATTGTATCTCAGCTAAAAGTCAGGATTACTGACTGCTCACCACATTCATGTCCTCAGATAAGCACTGTGATAAACCCAAAAACAGACATGCAGCCAACCATTCCAGAAGAAAACATGATATTATGTAATACCTACAGAAAGCAGTGCATAAGCAGTGCACAATAATTAACAGTACAAAACAAAAAGTAAATTAGTCACACAAAATTTGAAGGGGAGGATTCCTGCTAGTAGTGAACTCAATTAAGGTCCTGAATGAGGATTGACACTGAGGCTGACAAATAGCTGGGGATCCACCACTTATTAGAAAAATAGCAATGCAAAGGGGATGGGCTGCATAGATGTAGACCAAGTAAGCCAATAACTATGCTTCACTAGCTCTGACCAACTGAAGATATGCTTATACAAGGTGTGGCAAATGTAGACTTACAGTTGTCCATATCCTATGTAATAAAAGGGTAACATGCAAATTGACCCTAAC
>NW_006351720.1:0-547 GCF_000327345.1 Myotis davidii
ATCAATAAAATATATATATTTTTAAAAAGAGTGAATGCAACTCTATTGCCTGGTGGCAAATGTAGCCTGCTAGTTCTGTATTCATGTAACCTTATCCTATCTGAACAGGAGTCAACTGAGGGGTGAGGGGGAGGCACTTGCTAGACTTGTATTACTACCAGAAGTCTAGACTGACACAGTGGCCAAATCTAATGTTCCTTCCAAAGGTGGAAAAGTTTGGATATAAATGGAGAGAAGGGAAAATAATAGCTCTGGGTAGAGGAATGAATAAGTGGGTTATGTAATGAGGGAAATTCAATACTACATTAACATCTTGAAAGAGGCTCAGAGAAAGAAATGAGACTGTCCCTTACTCAGTTTATCAGATGCCTCAAAAGGGTGAAGCCTTTTATTGCCTACATCACTCCTGCTTTGGGAAGTAGACAAGATCGAATGGAAGCCTGCAGATGTGAGCGGCCTCTCCTGGAGGACACTTTCATATGATGTAATGACGATGGACTGGGTAGTTTTTAATGACTGAGTGGGATTGTAGAAATGTGCCAGTAGC
>NW_006351721.1:0-547 GCF_000327345.1 Myotis davidii
TAAGTTTAGTTTTCCCAATAATGTTATGTCCAAATATTACTGTCTCCACTTCATTGAGAAAGAAGAAAGTTCCTTTTCAAGATGGCTGCAATATTTCCTCCTATTCCCATACCAGTGCTTTTTTTGCAAAGTGACTTTGCCTTTCCTTCCAGCCAGAGGTAGAATTTATTTCTCCACCCTTTGAATCTGGGCTTGGCCATAAGACTTGCTTTGACCAATGGGACATCACGAGGATGCGCGGAGGTTTCAAAAGTCCTTGCACATGGGTTTGCTTTCTTTGGCGGTGGTTGCAAGTCCAGACCATTGTGTGAACAAGCCCAAGCTAGCCTGCTGGGATGGTAACAGGGAGGAGAACAAAGGTGCCCCATTCAGACATGTGAGTGATACTACCTTAGGCCAGGTCACCCCATTCAAGCCACTGTGTGACCTTCTTTGCATGGTTAACTCAGAAGAGACCAGAAAACTGCCCAGCAGAGCCCAGTGCAAACTTTTGAACCATACCCAAAAGATTGTTATTGTTTCAATTCTACTAAATTTGGGGCTGCTT
>NW_006351722.1:0-547 GCF_000327345.1 Myotis davidii
TATCCACTGAGCCAAACCAGCTAGGGCAGCTTAGACCTTATTTAACCTATGAAGTATTCCCAAATCCCTGAATCTAAAGGAGTTGTCTGTTCCTTTTATGTTTGTGCTCCACTATATAGTCATTAAACACACTCTGTTGATATAATTCCTAGTCTCTATCTTACCACAAACACTTTAAGGATAGAAATTATTTTTATAGTGTCATCAGAGCACAAAATAATTCCTAACACACAGTAGATATGCATTAAAATCTCTGAAATAAATGATAAGGATAAAAAATATTTAAAATAAAAACAAATTTGTACTGCTAAAATTATAGTTATTATTCCTTGAGGATAGGGATTTACTTGTGAACATAGAAAGTATTCAATGAATATCTGTTGAAATGTATTAAACCAATAAATAAATTGTTCAAAAACATAACTAATTTTAGTTTACCATGAGCGTCATCACATTCTATTAAACAAACAAATGCTATTAAACACATATACTTACACACATTCACACTTGTATACTTCCTTTTTTTAAATATATTTTTATTGATTTC
>NW_006351723.1:0-547 GCF_000327345.1 Myotis davidii
CTCCTTGCTCTCTGGTTCTTTTCCAACCTTCTTAAATAACACATTTGATTCTAAAAGAAGTTGGCCATTCCAGTTTTAGGAGTCTGTTATCTTTACACTCTTCCCTCAGATTTTTGCTTGAAAACTAGCCAAATCCTGCTTGAACCCTATTTTGGTAACATAAATCTATATTTTAGTATATCTGCAAGCACAAATGTGTTGTAATATATTTTTAAAGTCAGGCAGTATTTACTTTCTGGTCTTTTTAGCCACCTTCTCTAGAAGTAAGGTCTCAATACGCTTGTGGTATGCCTTTAAAGTTATTGAGGGGAGTGCTTCACCAAATGCTGTATTGCTACCAAAAATCTATCCTTACATGTTTTGCCCATGATATCTATTTTCTCAACACTCATTGCCTAACTGTTAGGCTAAAGGCATTTTTTTTTATATTTCTGTTATGAAAACATAGTATTATAAATAGTAATTTTCTATATTTTTTTCCAAAGAAGCACATGAGTGGCAAAAGGGATGGAAAATAATTCTAGTTTTAACACTGTCTTAATTCTTT
>NW_006351724.1:0-547 GCF_000327345.1 Myotis davidii
TTTCAGGTGGCATCCTCTGCAGAATATTGCCTTACGTTTTTCTCCAAAACTAGCCTCTTTGAGCCTCAATCGCCTGGCCTGGCATCGTGGACTGGTGTCCTTTAGGAACAGGCTGGGTGGGAGTCAGCCTGGTGTGCCCACCTCTCATTGTGAAGGGGTTATCGCACCTTGAACCTGAGCTCAGCTACACGGAGGGGATGGTTTTGCACCATGTAAGCTCAGACTGTCACTACTGTTTCCTTGCAGCACCTTGGGGTGGGGGGGGATCCCCTTTACCCATGGACTCACTTTTTTTGACTTTTGGTCAGGTACTCAAGCTCACTGCAGACTCCTCAGTGATAAAAAACCCATGCGGAGTTTCTGTTCAGTGACAATTTAGAGTTCATGGTACAGTGTTCGTTATACAGTACAAAGTTTCAAACCTCTTTATTCCTATAATTACCCAACATTTGACACATTTTACTGGTAAAATATTCCTTGAAAGCAGTGATTTTCAATATTTTATTTATCTCATGGCTCACATAAACAAATTACTAAAATTCTGCAG
>NW_006351725.1:0-547 GCF_000327345.1 Myotis davidii
TCTCTCCCTTCTTCCCTCCTCCAAGAGTCATCAAAAGTGCTGCTGCCTAATCACTGAAAAGCCCAAACATCCTTCCTGCTTTTGTTCTCCCTCTAAACATACCCCCTCCAACAGAGCCTGCTCCTTTGGCTCCACAAAATGCCAGGTTTTACTTGCTGCCACTCCTCAGGAGGCAATAAAATTCTCAATTTGACTAGTCCTGGTAAAAAAGGACTCAAGAGATTGCAAAGTGTTCTCAGAAAATCCACAGGTATGGTCAGAATGAACTCCAAATACCCACTCCAGAACCAATCCCAGCATGAACCTATCCAAACGTCACACCTGTTGTCCTTTGGCATGAGACTTAAGACTGACCAACTGTGATGCTCACTAGAACGGGCAAGGGCCGAGGACGTCACGTAACTCAGCAGAATATTCCATGTTCTGAACTAACAGTCCTCACTTCAGTTTCTACAATGGAAAACACCTATGAAATCCAAGGCCACTCTGTCCCATCACCAGAACTTGCTGCCGGCCATTTCCAATCCATCTCATACCATTTGGAATT
>NW_006351726.1:0-547 GCF_000327345.1 Myotis davidii
AGTTGCAAGGTCACAGGTCAGCAGTAACATAAGCATTTGAAAATATCAGTGTCAGATGATTTGATGGGGTTTATAGAAGACTCGTCACCATAGATGTAGTGATGGTTAGGATGGTGGCTTGTAGGTTTGCATTCTGCTTCTTTCAATGGGGGCCTCTCCCTACTTCAGGTCTACGCTCAGGCCATTGTCCTGCAGAGGCACCGCTTCTTCCTTATCTGGACAGACTCTCCGGTGTGAACCCGGAAGAAGGCCTTTTCCACTAGATTGGAGGCTTGCAACCCAAAGGATCAGCTCTGTGGTTCATGTTATCAGATTTGTCCCCTTGTGGCTGCTCTGGACTAGGAAGGACAAAGAGCAAGGCGTTGGGGGAGGTAACACTAGTCAGCCTTATCCTTTTGCTAACAATCTGTGAGCACATTTGGACAGGTCCCCTGAACCTGATCTGAAAGGGAGCTGGAAAGGGAGCAGAAACAGAGAGGAGCAGATAATTCTATCTCTGCTTTTCCTTCAGTTCTAATCAGCTCTCTCTCTCTCTCTCTCTCTCTCT
>NW_006351727.1:0-547 GCF_000327345.1 Myotis davidii
ACCCTTCTCTGCTGAGGAATGAAATCATGGAGTTACTGGAGGAAGGGTATCAAATCCATCCCCTCTCCCCAGGACACAAGTTAGGACCAACTTAAGTTAAAGAAAGGGATAAAAAGTGGTCCTGGGTTCAGGATCCTATTGCAATATCATTAGAGATCACTTAGCAAAGGCTAAGGGGACGTATCACTGAGAAAGCCCAATTCCTGAGACACGGTGAAGCAGAGCCAATAAAAAGTAGGACAAAGGGGGACTCCTATCCTCTTCCCCACAGGAAGAACCTGCAAAGAGCAGTTTTTCCTTCAGTTGGAAATAATATGGAGAGGACTCCCTGGGAAAGGACAAACAGCTTAGGAAAGACAGAGCAGGAATATCGAGAAAATTATTCAGCAAGCCTGCTCCGTCCTTTTTTAAAAAAAGTAGTTCTTGAGTAATTTAAAGAAGGTAACCATAGTGATGACAAGCCCAAACCCCATCTCAACTCCTGACTCAATTGACCCTCCCCCTACATTAATGGTTTAGCTGAGTGAGGCATGCCCATTTGCATACT
>NW_006351728.1:0-547 GCF_000327345.1 Myotis davidii
CCTCTTCCTAATTCATCTTCCTAAAATAGCTTTCTTTTTTATAATTTCCCCAAAGATTATGTGTAGGCTAGCAACCTTGGACAAGTGCTACTAGCACAATAGCAACTAAAGTCAGCAGCAACTACACAGAGAAGTTTCTACAAACCAAACCTTTTTCCTGCCAAGCATCCAGGGCCAATTTATAAATAAGAGTTGAAATTCAACCAGTTAGTTTTTATAACCATAAGCCTAAAAGAACAACAGCAACAAAAAACTTAAAGGTGAAAATGTTTTTTATAAGAGGAGATGATGCTACTGATCCCTTTGGTCACATGTTTTAGAGGAGTTTTCCCCAAAGCAGTAATGACTGCACACAGATTCACATGGTCTATCATCAAGTCCCTCTCGTGACCAGTAACATAGGCCTGAAAAGCTATAGAGAATAGTGTCTGACTAAATGGAGTGAAAGAATTACGAATTACCTTGACCTGAGCAAAACTGTGATCTAAACTTTGAACTAATCTAGCACCCATTCCAGCTAAATATCCCTAACAATATCCTGTTATTG
>NW_006351729.1:0-547 GCF_000327345.1 Myotis davidii
TTGACACACACTGTGTTAATATGGAGCAATGTTCCCCCAGGAATCTCTGAGAATTCCAAGGGCAGGCTTTGAGGGGGACCCAAGGCTGCCTCTCCCCCAGTCAGGCACAGACTTCACCATCAGCCCCAGACAATGCTACCCTCTCCTCCCACTTGCACAATAGGCTACTCTCCTCCACCCCCACCGCACGCCCCTGGCTGATCACTTACCCAGCTTCATGGAAATCTCTCTGCAAGAGCAAGGATGGTCCTGAGGATATAAAAATTTACCAACCACCAACCTCAGCTCAGGGCAGCAGGAGAAGGGATTAGTAGGACACAGGGCAAGAGCTGATGATGGGAATCTGTAAATACTGACCCAGAGAGTTGAGTCCCTGGTCTGCTCAGCCATACTCTGGCCTTGTAGGGGTCATATTTTTCTACCATGTATTTCCCTTCTAAGAACCAAATCCATGCACATAGTTATAGAGATTTGGATAAAAATAATGTTTCCCAAGACATCATTTATGTTGAATAAAATATAGGAAACAATTACATATCATATCATA
>NW_006351730.1:0-547 GCF_000327345.1 Myotis davidii
GTGTGTGTGTGGAGGGTTTTATGCACCTGAAAGAGGTGAAACTTACCAGTGAAAGAGGAAAGGTGTGGAGTATGGCACAATGGAGGGAGGTGGTCTTAAAATCCTGTCACCAAAAACTAATTATAAAGCTGCACAAGATTGACAAGACAACCATTTCAGTGCTCTGCTTCAAGCACAGGAAGAGTTAATCCATAAAAATGACCTTGTGACCACTCAGAAACTCCATTTCTTAAACATTACCCATTCTCTTTTCTGTTCCGTCCACTCCCTCTTAGAACATCAGAGTCTGGTCAATATCAAACTGTCTTAAGAACAAGCCTCAGGTCTGTGGACCTCAGAAACAGTTCTGTCAAGGTAAAGATAACACCGTAACTTCAGTTGTATTTCAGTCCCAGACCCATGAAACCCTGAATAACCCCATGGGCCACATCCTCAAGAAACCAGACAGAACGATGCCATGATTGTATCAGGACATGATACAAGAATCAACTACTCCCTCCCCTGGTCCCAACCAATCGGCAGAGTGCATGATCTCAACTCTGTTAGC
>NW_006351731.1:0-547 GCF_000327345.1 Myotis davidii
TTAATATTTTCAGATCACAGCTGACCATAAAAACCGTGGATAAGGGGGACTATTATATCTGACATCTTTCCATTCATACATAGGCTGGTTTCCTTTTTTTGTGTGTTTTTGTTTGTTTGTTTCTTCCTTTGCCAAGACTCTAGTTAAAATATGATATAGATTTTTTTTCTCCCCATAGAAATACGGATAGGGTACCAGGCGACAAACACCCTGTCTGCATTGAATTTGGAAGCTTCTTGTGACTATCAGATGTGGATTGTTAGAGTGGCAAGGTGTTCACAGAAAGTGTTTCCACAGCAGGTGTGACAGGCCTGATGGGATGGGAACCAAAAACAAACCAGATTCTCAGAGTGAATATAAGTTATGCATGAACTGCTATCAGCATGGTAGCAGTACCCGCTGATTCGATTTTCTCAAAATCTTTGTGTGAGTGCTCACCTACTATGTGCCAGGGACTGATACAAGTGGTGCTGAGTTACCACGTACATTAGTTTGTTGGGGTCATAACAAATACCAGAGTGGGTGGCTTAAACAACAGAAATTAATT
>NW_006351732.1:0-547 GCF_000327345.1 Myotis davidii
TTTTTTTTAATGGCTGAATAATATTCTGTTAAATATAAATATCACATTTTCTTTTATCCATTTATCCATCAATGAACACTTAGTTTGTTCCCATATCTTGTCTATGGCTTGATAAATAATATTGCAATGAACATGGAATGCATATGTCTTTTCATTAATTTTTGGTTTCCTCCGAATAAATACCCAGAAGTGAAACTGCTGAATCATATGATAGTTCACATTTTTGAGGCACCTCCCTACTGTTTTCCATAGTTGTGGCACCAATTTAAATATATTATTACCGATAATGCACAGGGTTTCTTTTTCTCCACACCCTCACCAACACCTGTTACTTCTGGTCTTTTCGATAATAGCCATCTACCAGGTGTGAGGTGTTATTTCATTGTGGGTTCTATTTGCCTTTCCCTGACCGTTATTGTTGCTGAATAACTTTTCATGTACTTTGGGGCCATCTGTCTATCTTTGGAAAATGTCTGTTCAGATCCTCTGCCTGGTTTATAATCAGATTGTATTTTTTTTGCTATTGAATTGTATGAGTTCTTTATGT
>NW_006351733.1:0-547 GCF_000327345.1 Myotis davidii
CTGCCTTCCAGGACCCACCACTAGCAGGGGAAACAGATGAGCCATCCTAACACAGGCATAGAGGTATAATGGGGAAACACAGCACGCCTGGGAGCCATGTAGCTCAGAATCTAGGGAAGGAGTGACACGGTATAGACGGGGTGGGGACAGGACCATGAGCCCAGCCCAGGCTCCAACTCCCGTTGCTGACACCAGGCGCCCCTGAGTCTCCCCCGCCAATTTCATGTGAATGGCAGCAGAGAACAGGGCCTGTTCCTCTTCTTCCCAGGGTCCCATGCTCATGGGAGAGCCTGGCCCAAGTGGCCACCAGCTCTGCTTTCTGGAGAGGATGTGGCAAGAGGGGTGGTATTAACTCAGGCATGAAGCCCACACCCCCTCGCCACTGCTAACCCCACTGGGGGCATCTCTGGGCTCCGGAATCTGTCAGAACCAAGGACGTCTCCAAGCGGCTTGACTGTCTCAGGGTGAAAACCGGCGCAGAGCCACACGGGACGTCCTCTCCCACATGGCTAATAACAGCACGGCGCTGCCCAGGGACAGTGCTGCC
>NW_006351734.1:0-547 GCF_000327345.1 Myotis davidii
ATTTTTATGTATATTTCCTATTATAAATATACCAGTTATTTTTTTAACCTATACTATAAATCCCTCAAAAACACACAAAGCAAACTGCCATACTTCCTGTCCTAGACTATATTCCTAATTTATAACTTGGAAAACTGGATCAAACAACACCTTTCCATTGTACCTGGCAGATGCATCCTCAAAGTGAATGGAATTATGTGGCATAAGATTTAGAATTTTCCCACAGTAATTTCTCTAACACAGAAAATGAAGGAAAATTTACCAACCACTCCCTTAAAAAGTATCTTCCACTCACATCCTCTGAGCAAGCATCCCTGATCACTCCAGGCTTCTGTCAATACCCCAAGATGATTTATGGCTCAGGGTGAGGTCCCTTTACCATGTATCACACTAATGCACACCCAGCCTCAGAGAGGTGATTGACGACAAATATTTGCAGCTGGGCAAAGCTCTACTACCTCAAAAACAAATAATAAAGGCCCTGTGACTTAAAACATAACTATTTAAAATTTGTCTCCTGTAGTGTCACCTTTCAACATATTCTCCT
>NW_006351735.1:0-547 GCF_000327345.1 Myotis davidii
ATGCTATTTTGAATTCCCTACTTCTCTCATCTGGATCAATTGAAGTAGGCATCATTACTGGACATGCCTATAACTTCAGTTAACATATACAGAAGTATTTCACATCTCTAACTTCAGCCCTGACCTCTCTTTTGGGTTCCATTATCATATCTCCAATTAAGTCTTGGACATTTACATATGGATTTGCTTTAATAACCACAAATAAACCCAAACCCAAACCCCTATATTCTCCCTATGTAGACAGAATAATGGTTAACAGTGACTAAACCATATTTTATAGAAAAGGCCTGTACTCAAAACCTTGTTCTGTCACTTATTAACTGCATTAATTCAGATGATTTATTCAATATATATGCGCCTCTGTTTTTTTCATCTGAAAAACAGGTATAATAATTGTATCTAATAAAGTTGACGTGATGAAAAAGATATATGTACATTAAAAACGTAGAAGAATACCTGGAATGGAGCATGCACTATATGTAACTATTTAACTACTAATATAATAGCCCCCAAATCTGTGTCAGTTTTGCTCATAGTCACCAAAATA
>NW_006351736.1:0-547 GCF_000327345.1 Myotis davidii
TATATATATGCTACATCTTCAGAGTTTCTGATTCTAGAGGGGGCCTGAGAATTTGCATTTGCAATAAGGTGATATTGTTGCTATTTCAGGGCCAAACTTTGGAAATTACTGTTCTAGACTGTAATTGCAAAGAGTGTAGGTAATACCATGGGTTTTGGAATCAGACAGCCCTGGATCTGAATCCTGCTCTACTACTGTGAAACTGTAGAGAAGTGGCCAAGTCTTGCTCACCTGCAGAAAGAGGAGTGCACATGTCTTGGCTGTTTTGTTTTGTTTTGGTCTATTGAGTGAGGATTAAAAGAACTGATCTATGTAAAGTGTTTAGCGCACACAGTGTCAGGTACATAGAAGTGACTTTGTAGATGTGAGCTACTGGTATTGATACAGTCTGCTTCTTAGAGCTACATGACCAGAACTGGTGGCCCAACTGTTAATACAGAGATGCCTACTTAGGGGAGTCTTTTAGAAAGTTAAGAAGGTAAGAAAAAATGCAGATTGGAAGAATTGGAAAAACAGAGGCAATGTGCCATATTTAAGACTTTCTGAT
>NW_006351737.1:0-547 GCF_000327345.1 Myotis davidii
TTTTTAAAAAAGTGCTCTTTTACCCTTGCAGTGTCTTCTAAATGATGTCAGATGTTACAGATGTCACCCAGTGGCAGGATTCTCAAGTTGCAGGCTGCTTAATGCCTTGGAAATAATGTAAGGCCGAACGCTGAGTGAAGTGCAGTGGTGGAGAAAGCTTATTTCCAGGGTCCAGCTTTCCCAACCTGTCTGAATTAGGGAGACCATGAGTCATGGCGGCTGAGAAGGCTCTAGAATGGATGGCTCCCTTGATTGCTAAAGGCAGGCCTAGGGAGCTCCATTTACCACAGTGCCTTCCAATGACCTGCTTCCCAACAGGCACTGCGTGTATGGAATGGAAAAGCCTTGGGGCATTTTTTCTCTTTTATGATTTGGGTTAGTGAGGGGCCTTTGGGCTGACATGTATAATCTTTACTGATTATGGGTCAGATTTAGTACCTCTTTCCTCATATCTTATTACTTGTGGTTTTCCCAATCTGGTCTGACTGCTGGAGAGTGAACAGTGGTGCCCCAAAGATTAAGCTGTTCTCCTCCATAAAATGGGGAT
>NW_006351738.1:0-547 GCF_000327345.1 Myotis davidii
GTTTTGGGCTCAAACCCCAGTGGGGGTTGTACAAGAGACAGCCGATGAATGTTTCACTTTCACATCTATTTCTCTCTGTCTCTCTGTCTCACTCCCTCCCTCTCCCACTAAAAATCAATAAAACATTTATGGGTTAGAAGATTAAATATTAAGATGTCAATTATTCTTAAGTTGAGCTATCTATTTAACACAAAATACCAATCAAAATCTCAGAAGGCTTTTTGCAAGAATGTAACAGCTGATTCTATAATTCACATGGAAATGCAAAGATCCCAGAATAGCCAAAATAACCTTTAGAAAATAACAAAGTTAGACAGCTACTGCTGACTGAGACTCATTACAAAGCCATAGTAATGAAGACAGCTTCAATGTGGCATGAAGATAAATAGATCAATGGACACAAAGAGATGGTCCAGGAACAGAGCTACACATAGGTGGAATGATGATTCTTGGCAAATTACAAAGACAATTCCATGCAGAAAAGATCATCTTTTGAACAAATGCTGCTGGAACAAATGGATATCCATATGCAAAAATGAACTTTGAT
>NW_006351739.1:0-547 GCF_000327345.1 Myotis davidii
TCATTTAATCCTCACAACAACCCTGTGAGGTAGGTAATACTATTGCCCATTTTACAAATAAGAAAACAGAGATTTAGATAGTTACGTAACTTGTCCCAACTCACACAGTTATTATGCAGAAAAGCAATATGAAACCAGAGAGTTTCATACCAGATTTAAACAATCTCAGAACTGAGAGGTACCTGATAAACAAACATAGGACTGTACTGGTGTCATGGCCTATAGCAATTTACACTTTACCCAAGATTACACTAGTAAAAGTTATTCATTCAATACATATTTACTTTGAGCCTAACCCTTATGGAGTATAACTTTCCTAAAAACTTTCAAATATACCCATTAAATTTTAAATCAAATATTTAAATGCAGAGGCAGTAAATTGAGTGATGCCATCGGAGAAGCCTATCTAAAACAAAACTGAACAAACAGGTATGGTATAAACCTGAGAGTACTGTCATCATATTTCAAGTTATATATTTTAGTTACCATAACTAAAAATTAAATCATGGTAATTACCAGTTGCTTCTTCATCAAAGCAAGCAAAAGC
>NW_006351740.1:0-547 GCF_000327345.1 Myotis davidii
CTGGTATCAGACATACCTTGGTTCATATCCCAACTCTCCCACTTACTAGCTCTCAGTCAACAGTGGTCAAGTTACTTGACTTCTCTTAGCCACGGTTCCCTCTCTGCTAAATGGGAATAGTACCAGTGTTATGGGATGTTCACCACAGTACCTTAGAGCTTATAAGCACGCAATCGCAGCTAGCTATTATTTCAATGAGCTTTTCTCAGCAAGGTGAAAAGAAATCCAACTAACAGAAAGAAAAATTTGTCAGTTCACTTCCCATCTGAGTATTCAACGAATCAGTCTTCTCATATTTGCTGATATTTTACATCCCTCATTTGCATACAGCATTGCTGCATAGCTGTAGTACAGAGCAGACTATAATTTTGTACTTTACTCTTCTTCCCCCCTTCAAGGCTATGTGCTACTATAGTCCTTTCATTGATAGCTTAATTATTGCACCAGTTAGGTTGCAATGAATTATTTGTCCACTCGACCATTAGTTTATTTCAAGTGTTTCATTATTATAAAGAACTAGAAGCCCGTTGCACGAAGATTCACACAA
>NW_006351741.1:0-547 GCF_000327345.1 Myotis davidii
TAAAGTATTATACTCTCAGTCAGAAGCTCACACGCCAGTTTTGTTGGATTAGCATGTATCAAGCAACGACACCAGGACCATGATACCTTAGAGAGGCAATGATCAGGAAAGGGGTTAAAGGCAATTTCTGCTTTCAGGAAGTTTATGTCAGAGTTGAAATAAGAATTATACCCAAGAAACAATTTGAGGTGAAGCCTGTCTTTGGATAGCCAAGTGCTCACCTGAGAATACTCACAACAAGTACTATAAGCATCATGAGGACAGAGAGTTCTCCTCCTGAGTCCCTGTTATTCTAAGGGCAAGAGACTGCATATGTTTCCATTTTATTATTGTGTAAACTGACTTTGCAGAACAATAGAGAATATAATTATATGAAGTTCTAAATGTGTAAGCGTTGTATAAAAGCTAAAGAGACAGCCATAGAAACATAAAATGAGCCATTAAGTTGCCTAAAATGCTTGATCCTCAAGATTAATTTGTTTGAAACTTAATTAGAAAAGGTTTAGAGAGACTTATAATTTCATGACTGAGGATAAAATAAAAACAA
>NW_006351742.1:0-547 GCF_000327345.1 Myotis davidii
TGTGTGTGTGTTCCAATAAGTCTTTTCCCTGTTTTTAAGGTTTTTATCCCACACATTTTTGTACCATTCTTGATACATATCAATATTCTTGGATCAACTAATTATCAACAAGTATGTATTGAATGAGTAAATGAATGAATGACCACATCACTATGCTGGCATTGGTGGTTTTCTGGCAATAAAATCTAAAATTGCCTGTCGATTTTACTGATTTCATAAGGATCTGTTAGCACATTGTTGAGGTATAAAAAATGTAAAAAGAGGAAAAGAGGCCTTGGAAAGCAGAGTAAACTAGAGTGGCATTTATCACCAATGGTTACATAAAAGCCACACATATAGCCTTAGCTCAATTCTACCAAAACAGGGTTGGTATCTGAACTGACTTTAATAAGAACCATAGCCATAAATTAATCAATCAACACAAATATAACACTAAAACACAAATGCCAGGCATAATCCATAAGGCCACTGATCTTTAAGTGAAATCAGTCATTTGATAATCACTTGTCCAATTTCAAGAGAATGAAAATTCAGAATTGTGTGTCCT
>NW_006351743.1:0-547 GCF_000327345.1 Myotis davidii
GAAAAAAAAAGTCACACTTTATTCATTCTCCTGCGACTGGCACAGTAATTTCTTAGGACTTCAAAGGGAATCTGCTTCAGGAATTCAGATTTTCATTCTGATCATAAGCAGCAAGAGAAGAGGGACCTGATCCGAGGCTGAAGGCTTTTGTAGACCAGCCGGCAGGGATTCCACTGAGAAAATGCTTCCACGCGGCTGAGCTCTGAATTCTTTATCGGTGGCACCGTTTTACCTACTGCAGTGGGCGATTCAAGACGTGAGAGGCGCCCAGCATGGGGAACGCTCGCTTCTATTCTTACCAATGAGCAGTTGTCAAATGACTACCAGATGTTTTGAAAAGTGCTTTAAGCTCGATGGGAAGTTCTGAACTGTTAACTACACCTGTGGGGTTCTCTTCTCTTCTCTTGTCTTTTGTCAGGGACTCCACTCTGGCCTGTCAGCCAGCGTGGAATGGTTGTATGTCCTGTCCCCTTGGAGCCGTGCGATTTCAATGCATTAGGTTACTTTACAACCTCTGCTCTCTGCGAGGCTGAAAATGTTCTTCTCT
>NW_006351744.1:0-547 GCF_000327345.1 Myotis davidii
TTGGGTGTGCAGAATTTGGCTCTGCAAAGGGGTAGATGGGCATTCATGCAGGAGGAATGGCATGGGCAGAAGTGCAAAGGCAGCAGGGAGTGTGGAGAGGGTGAGGGAAAAGCCTCACTCCTGGTGGTATGGTGGGGAGTGAAAGACCAGATACTGAGGCTGGCTGGGATGGGTTTGGGTACCAAGCTAAGATTTCTAGATACCATCCCACAGGTAATAGGGAGCCAGAGCAGGGAGGGTAGTCATGGAAGCTGAATGGTGGGGTGAGGTGGGCTGCAGGATGGCCTGGAGGACCCATGCGGAGGCAGAGGCAGCAGGACCGGGCAGTTTCCATAGTGCCCCTTTAAGAAACCCAAAGTTCAAAGAGGCATAGGGCCGCCGGGCCTCCTAACGCTCAGTGCTGTCTTCTTTCCACCAGAACACAATTTCTAGACCACTTAAAATCAGGAAAATATCCTGATTCATATCTACCAGGAGAATGGCACTCTCTATTGTTCTACTTTTTGAAAAAAAATACTTCCGTTTGGATAAAGCTCTTCAATCTTAA
>NW_006351745.1:0-547 GCF_000327345.1 Myotis davidii
ACAATAGCCAAGACATGGGAACAACCTAAGTGTTCTTCGATGGTGATTGGATAAAGAAGATATGGTACATATAAACAATGGACTACTACTCGGTCATAAAAATGATGAAACACTGCCATCTGTGATGGTTGGATCTTGAGAGTATCATGCTAAGTGAAAAAGGCCAAGAACCATATGATTCCACTCATGTGGATATAAAGCATGAAGCAACAAATAAACAAAGCAAACATACAAACAAACAATAAAACAGTCTCATAGATAGAGACAACAGAATGGTAAATGGAGGGGAAGAGGGTGGGAGGAGAAGGAAGAGGGTAAAGTGGGTCCAATACATGGTGACAGGAGACTAGACTTCCAACGGTGAGCACATAATAGAGGGTACAGATGTCATATTAAAAAATTATTCACCTTAAATTTACATAATGTTACTAACCAATGCTACACCAATGAATTTAATAAAAAAGAACCGAGCACAAACAGCCAACGAGGCTTTCCCAAATAATACAATCACTTAAGCCAGCGGTTGGCAAACTCATTAGTCAACAGA
>NW_006351746.1:0-547 GCF_000327345.1 Myotis davidii
AAAAAAAAGAATATTGTAAAACTATGCAAATTATAAAAACACACATGTGAGTATGTAAACACTGCCAGAACCCCAGGAGGGGTGTGTGCATGTTAGGAGTCTAGAATATAAGCCTCATCAGCTTCATAGTGAATGTGTCTCTAGATTCAGGTTTATAAGAATATGCATATTGACTCATCCCAGCCATGCCAGGCTCAAGAAATCACTATGATTTTATGAACTGGAAATTTCTAGTGTTCTCCCCTGAGACTCCTTCCTAAGACCTCCAATCACCCATGTGCTAGACTCTTTGATATTGTCCCTTAGGTCCCTGCGACACTGATCATTTCTTTCTAACATTTCCTCTGTGTTCTTCAGACTGGATATCTATTGATCGAACTTAAAATTCATTGACTCTCTCTTCTGTTATCTCCACTCTGCTGCTAAGTCCACATAGTAACATTGTCTATTTCAGTTGTCTAGTTCTAGAATGGTTTTTTTTGTTATGAAAATATTTTTATTCAACTTATTGGGCTGACCTTGGTTAATAAAATTATATAGATTTCAG
>NW_006351747.1:0-547 GCF_000327345.1 Myotis davidii
CACATCATAGACTAATATACTATACACATATTGAAAGTGACAAAAAATTTTTAAAACTTTATGGGAGAAAACTTAAACCTGAGTCATTAATATTGTCCTTGACTGAAGAAAACTGATGTGCAAATTTAATAGTAAGACCATTCTAATAGGGAAACAAAATCAAGGCCCTACTCACACATAATCATTAAAATAGCAGCATCAGCAACAACAAAATCCAAATCCAAAACAAAGCAAAAAAACAACAGTGTAATTGGTCAAAATACAAATAGTATTCATATTAAGTGGGCCAGGATATACAAGTATTTCATATACTAAAAAAACTACAGGGCACATCATCACTAGGCTTGTCACTATGGATTACAACATATAGAAGATCAATAATCCAATGTTTGTTATGTATTATACCCAAGCACATAATAATTTTTGGTTAACCAAAAATGGAGGGAAAATTACTCATATTACTAACAGACATTACTTTAAATGTTTTGGCTCGAGTCTTACAGCTTAGGCAGATACAACACTTAGGGTATCCCCTATAGCAGTGGTC
>NW_006351748.1:0-547 GCF_000327345.1 Myotis davidii
TGACACTGCAGCCTGTGCCCAGGAATATCTGTTTGCACAGTCCCTGCTCGTCAGCATGATCCCAGCCAGAGATGTGGGGCCACAGCAATTAAACTTGACAAGCTGACAGGGAGGATCAGAAATACCTCATTTGTGTGCACTTACTCGGGAAGATGCCATGACTTGTGTCAGAATTTCAGCAGTGTCCTTACCACACTCTGAATATGATCCACTTTCTCATAATATCCAAGACAGGAAGAGAGAAACCATCTGTTGGATGACCAAGGTAGAAATCACATTATAATGCGAGAAATGAACCGTAAGGTCTGAGTCAGTTGGCCCATCACTGCAGATCTGCACCAAACAGAACATAAACTCTGACGAATGTCCTCCATCCTCAGGATAACAGCCAATCTTCCTCAGACCAGGTACATTCCACTCAGCGTATAGACATAATAAAATTGTTAAGGCCGGTCTATGGTGATGACTGAACTTGTCTGGTGTCAAGTCAGTGCTGGAGCAAGAATTGCTGCTCATTGCAACTAAAGGACTTGATGTCACCATGAAA
>NW_006351749.1:0-547 GCF_000327345.1 Myotis davidii
AAAGAAACAATAGGGAAAAGAGAAGAGGAAAGAATAGCAAGACATTAATTTTAAAGTTCCTATGAGGGATAAAATATTGATAATAGATGGGTTTATAAAGCAAAATACCCTTGATATGCAAAGAACAGTCTTTCTGTAATTGAAGGGAAAAGGATATTCTAGAACTAAGCAAAAAAATTCTAATGGACTTCAAAACTTACTGTTATCATAATATAAATAGACATTATATCTGATATCCTAGAAATGGCAGTATGCGATTCAAAGTGACTTCTAATGTCAACCTGACTAGGTTTCCTGTTGTTTTGATTAAAATATCAGAGTATCTAAACCTAAGCCATTTTTCTAAGTTATCACAGTGACCCTGTAAGATCACTTTACAGTGAAAGTAGGATAACACTGTATTATGTGTATGAAATATATTGATGCGACTTAAGAGAGATGTGAGGTAGAGTGAGAAGCAAGCTTTCTGCATTGTTACAACTGCATTTGCTCTTTTTATATTTGTGTCTTTTATAGTATAACTAGAGGCCTGGTGCATGAATTTGTG
>NW_006351750.1:0-548 GCF_000327345.1 Myotis davidii
TTACTTGAGATAAAAAAGAATTGCAATTGAATGTAAGTTGTTTTACTTACAAAATTAATATAATATCACCTGCCTAATAGGGTTGCCACTAAGGTTGTTATAGAGACTTAATACATTGTCTAGCACATAATAGACACTAAGTAGATGAAGGTTAAAAATATATAAATTGAAAATTGATTTCTAAACTATTCTGAAAGTTTTTCTAATGGCTGTTTTTGCATCTTTTTAAGTTAGTGCTTTCCCAGTATAATGTGCAAAAGATTTATGTACTCTAGAAGGTTAAAATTTAAGGCACGGTATAGATAGGGCATATAACTAATGTAAACTAAAACTATTAAAGGTCAAATACAGCTTTGCAGAGTTTTAAGAATTAGAGTTAATATTCAATTTGTGACCATTAAGAATTTAGTACGATATTGACATATTTGTCCTCATAATACCATGAATACACTTAATTTGCTTTCGCATAAAATCATAAGATGAGTTATAGACAATGCTTTTGTTTCTGTTCATAACTCAGTCTTTGACCTCGGCATTTTTTTGGCTCT
>NW_006351751.1:0-547 GCF_000327345.1 Myotis davidii
TAGGTGACCCCACACCTGGCAGAAGAGGTTGGTGGAAGCGTACTTGCGAGTCTTGTACATGGGCAGATTTCTAAAGAGCTTCCAGTCTGCGCCCGATGCTCAGCCGTCTCCCGTGGTGATTCTTAAATAATCCCTGGGGAGGCGGCTGAAATGCTCCTTCCTGGGTCCCGAGTCCCAGAGAGCTTTTAATCAGTAGATCTCAGGTGGGGCCCAGGGCACTGTGTTTTTAGTAAGTGCTCCCGGTGATCCTAATTCAGGTGGGCCGGGGCCACATTCTGACACAAACCTAACCGCATTTGTTCCCAAGGGAGGGTCGTTTTTTATGGATCTGTGATCTTGGTATGTGTTCAGGTCAGCGGCCCCAAATTGATTTCAGGAGCTATTAGAGTTGAGGTTAGAGGATACAACTGTATTTTGCTGTTGTTCTCCTGCATTTTCAGACTTGGGTAAGAAAGTTAAGTATAAAGCAAAAAACAAACAAACATGTACATAATGAGTGGTTTTCCTAATTTAGAGTTAGAACCACAGAATAGAGATAGAGAGAGCC
>NW_006351752.1:0-547 GCF_000327345.1 Myotis davidii
GCTAGCTCCTGATTGGTTCTTTCAAAGAATTCTCCCTTAGCAACATCCACACATTTTAAAACTCACGTCTCCCATATGGACCCTTCTTTCCCTGCCCAGCTGGATTGCCTTAGTAACTCCTGCCTAGCTGGTTCCAGTTTTGGGTCATTTTATCTGGCTCTGTGGTTTTTCTCAGGACAGGGAGAGGTCAGCAAGCTGCATTCTGCCTGTGTCTGCAATGCTCCACTCCCTTCCACCCCCGCCCCATGGTCCCATCCCTGACTGCCTAGCCCTCTCCTATCTCCTTACAGGTGTGTTTTCTACCCTCCAGAACCTGTAATGAAACTTGGTTGTTGTTGCTATTTTCAAAATTTCATGATGGTTATTGCTGAGAGTGTCTTGCAAATATAAGAAATACAAGGGTAGATCCAATAACAACACTGATTATCTATAGGCTGAGACCAGCATGAAACAAGATAAGTAAAAGATCAAGTTAATGAAGTTAATGTTTTTCAATTATTTTCTCCATAACACTTTCTTAATAAAATGTGATGATTCTTTTTATTTT
>NW_006351753.1:0-547 GCF_000327345.1 Myotis davidii
CCACAGGTTGAGAACCGCTGCTCTAGAGATTTAGAAACATGAGTTTTAGATTTAAAATGCCTTTAAATACCAACTGAAATATTAAAGGTATGGAAACACATCTACTGTACATCTGGGAGTCTTAAAATAAAAGCAAATGATCAAGATTAAAGTGATTGGCAGATGGGGTACAAAGAGGCTCTTCCTCTGAACAGTAGTCTCTGGGTGTAGTGGTCTCACGCGAGATAACATGTGCTCACCTGCATTAGCCATCTCATAAGTTGGCCTTAGGTAAGTGTAGCCAGGCCAACTCCCCATTCAGCTTTGCTAGGAGAATGGGGGAAGAAGAGGTCCTCAACTATTCTCTGTTCAATTACTCTCCCTAACATTACCTGACACCTCAACAGACAAGGCTTTAGCCAGGGCTCCAGAATTCCTCCATATGATACGAATCCATTTAAACAGAAAACATTTTTTCTTAGAGACAGAGAATTAATAGACAAAAATTTGGCTGAGGTAGCACAAAACTTATTAAATATAGTGTTGAAATTTGTCCATTAACCATCAG
>NW_006351754.1:0-547 GCF_000327345.1 Myotis davidii
GCCATAGTTGCTAAGATATTCCCATATATTATCTGAATAAAGCCCCACTATAACGCTAAGATAGGAAACAGATGAGGAAAGTTAGAGCCTGTTTTCCAGGTAAAAGACAACTAGAAGGCTAGACAGCTCTATTTACAAATCAGACGTTAAGGGTGTGCAGAGTTCAAAGAGAGACAGCATTACCAAGTATTGGAGAGTGAGACCACACATTTTGGCCTTGGAGGATGGACAAAAGACAGAAATGCATTTGAGTTTCACATTCACACCCTAGTATTCTTTTCCTATTTCAAATTTTAAGTCTTAATGGTTTTTAGGACTTTATCAATTACTGAGGCCCTTTCACCAGCAGGGTATCCCCACAGTACCTCTGCAAGGTACATGTCATTGTTTTCCTTGTAATTGCTTAGGTCATTTGCACTACAGCTCACGGAATGAGTGGGTCTTGAACCCAGGATCCCCAATTACAAATTGCAAGCTCATTCCACAAACTTCTTTACCCAATTATTTGTAATCTTTTTTTAAATTTTAAATCCTCACCTGAGGATAT
>NW_006351755.1:0-548 GCF_000327345.1 Myotis davidii
AGAAAAAGAAAATGATTTTCATGGTGGTGAGTAGCTAATGGTCATAATTAGAGGAATGAATATTTGATAAATGTCTACTATTTAATCCAGAAAATAGAAAAAAAACAATATAAATTTCAGAAATTAGATAAATCTTAACATAGAGTGTTAAATGAAAATTTTAAGAATCATAACTTAAAAGATTAAGATATTCAAGAGGGAATCTAAATACACAATTTTATTTTCTGCCTACATTGCAGAAAAAAATTGATAAAGCAAAAATGTTTACCAATAAAAAGAAATAAAGGAAAATATTTCTAAGCTACAGAAACACCTAAGTGGGCAACCAAAACAGCTTTATAAAAATGTAATGTATTACATAAAACTGACAGGTTATATTACAAACAACCTCTAGGTTCAATGTCTAATCCAATTAAAGTTTATTTCCTGTGTACACAGACTCCGCTAAGAGTACGGGTAACACTTTAGGACAGCTGGCATCCATAAAGTTACTGAGCAATCCAGGCTACTTCTGTCTTAAAGTACTCCATCTCAAAATGTGCATCTGT
>NW_006351756.1:0-548 GCF_000327345.1 Myotis davidii
TGACACTAAAAGCATAAGCAACAAAAGAAAAATTAGTAAATTAGACTTCAACAAAGCTAAAAATGTTTGTGAATCAAAGGCCACTTATCAGGAAAATGAGAGGCAACCCACAGAATGGGAGAAAATATATGCAATTCATATATCTGATAATGGCCCGGTATCCAGAATATATTTAAAAACACTTGCAACTCAACAACAAAAAGACAAGCAAGGCAATTTAAAAATGGGCAAAGGACTTCAATAGACATTTCTCCAAAGAAAATGTACAGCCATCCAATAAGAAATGAAAAGATGCTCGACATCATTAGTCATTAGTAAAATAGAAATTCAAAACAACCATGAGCTAGTACTTCACACCCACTAGATTAGCTACAAAAAAAGGGACCGTTACAAGTGTTGGAGATGATGCGGAGAAATTGGAACCTCTCATACACTGCTAGTGGGAATATAAAATAGGACATTGTGTTAAATAATTTGGGGGTTCCTCAAAAGTTAAGCAGAGTTACCTTATGATGCAGCAATTTCACTCCTAGGTATATACCCAAGAG
>NW_006351757.1:0-548 GCF_000327345.1 Myotis davidii
CACACATCCACACAAAGATGTGTACATGAATATAAAGAGATATATATCTTTATATCCCAAACGTCCCCAAGCTACCACCTTTTAGGAGGTCACCATTTCTTAAAATACCCAATGATACAGCCTGGCTTTACTCACCCCATGTGAGTGCAGAAAATCCATTTTCTTCCCCTGGTAGTTTTGAGAATCCCTGAGGAGTACTTCCATGTTTCCCCAGCCTGTTTGTTACTTAGCTCTTGTCACCTTTTGGTGTGGATCAGCGCTCTGGGCCTCCCTGATGGTCACGCCGAGCAACTTTGAAATCATGTCTGCAAGCGCCCACTGTTCTCCACAGATCACTCTACCTGCACAGAGCCCGCCCCCCACCACCTGCCCTATTAATCTTCAAACATTGTTAATATCAACTTGTAGCATTTAACCTATGTTTACCAAAGGCTTGTGAGTGGCAGGTCAAGGAGGGGGAAATACAATGTAGAAAAGGGGAAAATTTTAAGCAAATGAGTTTATTTTCTCTTCATTCCTGGTTGTTCGCTGCTCAAGTTGCTGCCTCC
>NW_006351758.1:0-548 GCF_000327345.1 Myotis davidii
TGCATATTAGCCTTTTATTATATAGGAGGATGAGCTAGGTAAAGAGCCAGAGAGGGTAACAGAAGCTAGTATTTTTGCTGGGTGAATCTGCTTTGAAACATCATCTCCTCCACCTAACTGAGTTGTAAGGAAACAAGGCTCTCCATAATTAGTATATTCTAAAGTATTTTAAATTATAACAATACAAATTAAATGCATGTCTTCATATAAGGCACATAAATTACCACACTAAATGGAAAAAAAAGACAGTTTTAAACTAAAGGATTCCAAATGCTATTAGAAAACCTCCCATAAGGAAAATACCTTTGTTTCTCAGTGTTGAACTCCAAGCTACAGCTTGCCTGGAGCCTGTCAGAGAAATGTCACTATAATTAGGATGAGTCCCCAAGTGCTGACAATAATTGAGGCTTATAGCCCATGCATTATACTTGATGGCACATTGTATTAAAAAGAAACAAAATTATAGAGGCAAGGAGCTACCATGTGATACAGCAGAGCAGTAGCTCCTAGACAAGGCTTGCAGATACAGATTTTAAAACTAGAATGAT
>NW_006351759.1:0-548 GCF_000327345.1 Myotis davidii
AAAAAATATTTGGATACATATTTATTTACATGAGATTAGGTGGGATATATATTTTTTAAATAACATAGTTTATTGTTAGTTCTCTCAAATATTTCTAATGCTCAATGAAGTCCATTGTTGCAGTGATTTTTAGTGTGAGAGGTATCCCAGTAACTCTCTGAAGATATTCATTTAGCATCACATGCATATTTATCTTTGTTCTTTTTCAATTATTGGAAAGATAGTCTGAGGACTAATATTTCATTGGAAAAATCAAGTAAGTAAGTCACATCATCCCTCTGATATAGTGGTATAAAGCAGACTCTTAGCATTCAGTGTGGTTTCCTATATCCCTTACTCCCACAGTCATTGTGGCTTTTGAGAAGGGAACCAAAATAAAATTTCTTCCAAGAGCTTCTGTATCTAAGTCAACATTCATCATAACAAACAAATTTAGTTAAGGTGATTGGCTATTATATTCAGATTTATTGAAATTTGATTTCAAATTCTAGGTTGGAAAATGCTTGCTTTTATCTCAAAACCGTAAAAAGAGGATTCAGTTAAATGAA
>NW_006351760.1:0-548 GCF_000327345.1 Myotis davidii
GGACCTTTCAGTCCACAGGCCGACACTCTATCTCCTGAGCCAAACCGGTTACAGCCCATTTGGCTCTTTTAGATACACAGGTAGTTTTGGATAAAAGAGCTAGTTTCCTTTTTTGCTTTTGTTTTAATTGAAATTTAATTGACATATAGCATATTGGTGTCAGCTATATACCATAACTTTCTTTTTTTTAAGAAGTGAAGAATCCTACGTCATAGATGATGTAAATGAGCACAGGAATGTGATTGTTTAACTGGAGTTGACTCCAAGTTTAAGTGGCATTTGTAAAACATGCGTTCAGAATTGTGGCTTCCCTAGACTTGGAAGCTGTCATACCAGAGGTTGTGCTGAAGCTGGGAAGAGTGGTTTCATGTCATGAGTTCTTGCAGCTCTTTTTTAATAAACTTTGCCACATCTTCACTCCCTAACCCTTCAGTTCTACAGTTTGATCTCCTTGTCACACTTCAGCTATCATTGTGAGCTAAGTGGTCTACATAGAGACAGTGTGGCCCAGTTGCACTTATAGCCAATTTAAGCTGTGATTTTACTGG
>NW_006351761.1:0-548 GCF_000327345.1 Myotis davidii
AAAAAAAAAACGTTTCTGAAAAATAGACTTGAAAATTGCAAGCTTAGAGCAAAACAAAACAAAACCAAACCCCATGGTGTCTTGTCTAGTAAAGCTGTAGATTGATAAGGTAAAACAAGGCAAAAATAAACCTTAAAACTATGAGTAACAAATCACATAGTATTATCACACCATGTTCATATTATTCACTCCTAGGATCTGAAAATAGAAGAACCAAAAAACCAAGAGAGCTGGAACAAGTCATTACATATTCCTGGAGTATGTAATTGTTAAAAAATGCAGAAAATGTTCATTGTCAGGGACCCCAGTGTAGTCAACAAGGCTGACAAGCCTAGAATATTTTGAAAATATGAGCTGGAAAGGATAACAGAAATGCTAGTTTACCTTTATTGCTTCACAAATGAAAAAAAAATTAAAGCTGAGAAGGAACAGGATAATTAATGTAATCATAGCTATTATTGTTTAAAATGCATTCTGTGCATTTTTGCCTTATTTCATTATCAGTCCAATCTAATAAAGCAGTGACTGACCATGACTCAAATATTATA
>NW_006351762.1:0-548 GCF_000327345.1 Myotis davidii
CCTGAATATAAGGCAGAGCTGAAGAGAGGGTGTTGTAGTTCCCCTTTAATCCACTAGGAAAATGTTCCAGGACCCCCAGTGGATACCTGAAACGGTGGATAGTTTGTATTTTACTCCTACACATAACAAATACAACAATATCCTGCAATAAAATGTATGTGAATGTTTTTTTCTTTCTCCCTTCAGTAACTTTTAATATTTTTAAGTCTAAACCTCCTCCTGAATCTGTTTAATTATCCCTTATTTGCAGTAAATGGTTTTGTATCACTCATTTGAGAGGACCCCTTGCTGAAGTCTTTGTATAGGCTCAGTGTTTTCTGGTGCAACACGTTGCTGTCAGTTGGGAAATGTTTTTTGTTCATATCTTCCATCCACAAATATAATGCCTTTGATATTAACTAAGCACTTATCACACCCCTGTGGATGTAACTTTTGCAGTTTGAAATACTGCAGTAAAACCAGTGAGAATGTCTTTTTCCTTCCTCACAATGTCACAGACAGATTTTTTTTAATCATAGATCTTAGCAACCTTAGCATATGATTTTTTT
>NW_006351763.1:0-548 GCF_000327345.1 Myotis davidii
TGTACACTGAGCTTGCTGGCATGGATTCCAATTTCTAGCCCCCCAAATGTCAGGGTTACACTGTTATTAGCCCTTTTTGGCCTTCTCAGAAACTTTAATAAAACTAGCAATTACATATAATGTTCAATGAGAGCCGTCAAATGGACTGAAAATTACATAAGAGTGAGAGACACATGAAGTCACATCTCAGCTGAAGAGCTTGGATGGATTTGGAGGCTGAATTTTCTAGAGCAGGTAGCTTGTCTGGAAGGGCCCAATTAATATTATTTTTTTGAATCAGGGGAGAGGCTGTTGGCTCCAATAGGACAGCCTTTCGTCAACACCTTTTCACATGAAGAGGAAGTAGAGGAGTCAGACTCAGTGAGGAAATATCCAGAAGTTATTTTAATGGGAAGTTGTCTGTGAAGCATGTCATGAAAGAGAATTTTTCATTTGGTAGAATCATACAGCTGCTGATATCTATTGACTAGAAAGGAGTTAAAAGTCAAGTCAGTGTGTTAAAGACAACTATACATCTTACAGGGCTTTGCTATAGACAGAATTCCTTC
>NW_006351764.1:0-548 GCF_000327345.1 Myotis davidii
GTGAAGTCCAGCGTGCTTGCAGGACTGCAGGCTGGGTTGGGGGCAGAGACCTTGGTCACCGGACTCATAGCCTCCACACTTACTCTGGGGACATTGTCAGGTCCCGGCACAATTGCGTTGTTTCTCCGAGATATAGTTGATGGTTGAACCCTCCTGCCAGCAGCTTTAGGAGGGGGTTATATCTGTTTTCCGAAGCAGCCGATTTCCACCTCCCATAGCATAGCTGTGCACCAGCATCTCTGTCAGATCAAGCAGTTTGGAAATTGTAATGCATTTTAGTGCTTCCTTGAACACAAATGAAGCCCGGGAAACTGAAAACATGGCCCAATTAAAAATGCATCTGAGATGGAGCAGGGATAGTTCCCCTGGAAAACGCTCTCTCTGAGGTTGGGCGCTTCGGCTTATTTCTTTTCTCTCATTGGTCTCCAGCCTGGTGATGGCCTCTCCGGACTGAGTCTGGGTCCACACCAAGCTTCCTCCAGACGCTGACTCCTCGCTCTCACTGTGCTAATTTTGTGTGCCAAAGAGGAAAGTAAAAAAAAAAAAAA
>NW_006351765.1:0-548 GCF_000327345.1 Myotis davidii
TATCACTTAATAGCAAATATTTATTGAGCAACTATTAAAGGATAGGTTCTGTCCTTAGAACTGGGGATACATCAATAAACAAAAGCAGGGTTCATAATCCCTAGTCTCATGGAGCCTATATTCTAGTTGGGAAGACAAAAGAGAAACACCTATAAAAGTGAAACATAAGGCCTGTTAAAGAGTGATACGCATTCAGAATATGAAGAACGCATAGGCAGGGTATGAGACGTAATGGAGAGACACTGCAAGTTTAGACTGGGCAGCCAGGAAAAACCTCCCTGAGAAGGTGACATTTGAGTAAAGACCAAAAGAACAATAAGGACTTGTGTCATTTACATATCTACGGTCAAAGAATCCAAGTGGAAAGAACCAGAAGTGCAAGGGTCCTGAGACAGGTTTATTCCTAGAGGGTTGGAGAAGCAGTAGGCAGCCAGTGTGATTGAGGCAGAATAAATGAGTAAAGTATTAATGAAAAAGAAGCTCAGAGAGGTAATGAGGACACAGACCATAAAGACGACTTCAGCCTGGCCAGCATGGCTCAGTGGTTG
>NW_006351766.1:0-548 GCF_000327345.1 Myotis davidii
AAAAAAATGCAAAGAGCAGATACCTTTAATTTTGCTCTTTTCTTGCCATCTGGTTACCTGTCAGGGCCCTCCCGTTGGACAAACCCAGCAGAAACCAGAGGGCAAGGGAAATCATTGCTGTGGCCCTCAGAAGTCAGCCCCCATAGGCTTACAGTGGGGTAGAGAAAGTAGAATGGACTGAATGTTTGTGGCAAATTCCTATGTTGAAATCCTAATCCCCAATGTGATGGAATGAAGAGGTGGGGCCTTTGCAAGGTTGTTTTGTTATGGGGGTGGATTTTATAAGGGATTCTTACAGTCTGGATGTGGGCTCTCACCAGAACTTGACCTTGCTGCCACCATGACCTCAGACTTCCAGTCTCCAGAACTCTGAGAAGTGAATCCCTGCTGTTTATAAGCCACCTCGTCTATGGTCCTGTCACAAAAGGGACAGGCCCAGCCTCTCTGACTCCTGCTTTGCTCCCAGGCCTTCAGGCCAATTGCTTCTGCTTTGTCTTGCCTAGAGACACGCTAGCCATTAGAGGAATTCTGCTTGAGGCTTGAGTTTT
>NW_006351767.1:0-548 GCF_000327345.1 Myotis davidii
TAGGAAAAAGGCATAATGCTTTTAAAATAAGTTACTTGTCTATTCATTCTTGTGCCAATCAGAGTTCATATAAAAATAAATAAGAAATTTAATTAGTAAAAAATCTTACAGGATGGTAAGCAGAATGGCTTATGAATCCAATTGTATGCATGGGCAAAAATAGTTTTAATATATTATAAATCAAGGAAATTTTGAATAGTTTAAAAAATAAGTATGCAACCTAATATTAATTGGGCAAAGCCACTAATGTTTGCTATTTGAGAAAATTCAAAACTACAAAGACACTACACATATCTGGAGTTCTCAACAAATTTGTATATTTACTAAGAAAGAAGTAGAAAAGAATTTATGTGGCACATTCATGTGCATTTCTGACAACAGAGTCTTCACCCGTGGGTCCAACCTACAAATGTATAACATGCAATAAAAATAAACTCTCCTAACATCTGCAAGTCTAATTCTCCTAGAAGCAGAGCCCTGTTAAATATTTCCCTTTTAAAAAAAATGTATTACTTTTTTATTTTTAAATTACAGTTTACATTCAGTAT
>NW_006351768.1:0-548 GCF_000327345.1 Myotis davidii
CATATGTGTGATTGGAGAATGGTTGCCTTTTTGGATAAGTTGGGGGAAATTAAATAGTCCCATGAGATGGCATATCATCAATAAATGTTTTTGCCTTTCAGCTAAATTTATATTTACTGCAACCCGGCAGTTTACATATAAAGGCTTAATTCAAACTTCTCCATGACGCTCTTTATTTAGTTGTTTATTGACAAACTTTTTATTGCTGTGAAACTGAGAATGCTTTGGTTGCTAAAGCAGACATGCCTTAAGATGGATGAGCTCATAGTTGCTAAAAGCAATGGTAGTCACAGAGTGTATTTTTAACATCATTGATTGAGTCATTGATTGGATTCTTAAATCTGGGCTTGGGAAAGAAGTAAAGTGAATTGGAAATCCCCGGGGCTTGTCTTGCCTTGCAGAAGAGCCTAGTGCCCTTACAACTCCATTCCCACCTGCAGTTCCCAATGTTCTGAAAGTGGGTATGGACCACGACCCATAAACTCTGTCCTCTGTTGGGTCAACTGGAGAGTTGAGAACACTGATGCTATACAATGCGATTGAGAGTT
>NW_006351769.1:0-548 GCF_000327345.1 Myotis davidii
TCTGTAATTGACAACAAACCTGGTAATAACCTGAGAGGGGAGAATTCAGCTTGCGTGGGAAAGCCCAGGTAAAGAGAACCATTAGATGAAGGATGTTGGGTAGAATCTTCTTTCTTCCTGGTGCCTCTTCTTTTCATGAGAGTGTCCACTAGAGCAACCACCCGGCTTCTGCTCTTCCTCCAACACTGAGCACATCTAGTTCAGCCCCCTTTGGGCTCTTTTCTGTTGGTCTTATATTTCAGTCAAGTTCACTGTTGCCATGTGATAACCTGAGAGGGGTCAACTTGGTCCCTTTGGGGAGCCCTCTAGTTGTCCAGATGTGCCAATGACTAAGTTGGAAAGTCTGCTTAATTCAGTAGTTGGGTATTAATCCTGTTTGCCAAAACATTGAAAACCACATTTTCCAATCATCTTTAGAATAAAACTAGCTATTTGTCCTGCATTTGTCTCTCTCCCAGGTTCTTAATTCTGAATTGATTCCAAGCTTAGGAGGAGAAGAACAGGGCATTCTTTATTGATCCCCTAAACCCTAACAGCAGTAAATATAA
>NW_006351770.1:0-548 GCF_000327345.1 Myotis davidii
TTTTTTTTTTTTTGAAGTGTGTGTTCCCGTGCACTCTCCCTACTTAGTTGTCTAGCTTTGGGTGCCTCCTGCAGCGGGGTAAGCTGGCTGCTGTGGGGAATCCAAGAGGCCTGGCCTGAATGCCCAGGGTATTCCTTTAGTAGCCTTTGGCTCCACCTAAGGTTTTTCCCTGTTAATTGCAATAATATGGCCAATAATGTAGAAGCGGGAGGGGGAAAGCTGTCTACTTTATTATTGCTTTCCCTCAGTCTTCTTTTCACCTCCGATTTTGTGTTCATTTCATAGTAGCCACAAATTCCTTTTGCTGTGGGTAAAATAACCATGCTCTGAATGTGAGCACTGGTGAGTAGCTTTTTTGGCATCTGGGTAGCTTTTGGGACAGTTTAAAAAGAAACGTGGTTTTTCAAAAGAGCTAAAAGGAGGACATATTTTAGAAATGCCAAAATGCTTTTATAAGGGTTTGGCTTCTGGCAAGAGATTTAATGTTTAGGATTTCAAGGAGATATTCCAAAAATGTGAAAGTACCTGTTTAAATGTGGTTTCAAGAA
>NW_006351771.1:0-548 GCF_000327345.1 Myotis davidii
GAAACACTTGGATTACTAGTAAATAGAGCCTTAGTATCTGAAGGGCTTTACAAAAACACTGATAATTCATGTTCATACAGCTGTGAAATGATGAGTATATTGTTTCCATTTACATTTCAGGATCAATGAGTTGGCAGTTTTAAGGAAAGTGATTAAAGCCCTTAATAATTCAAGTCTATAGAGCTCAGAACACTATGTAAAGGTGTTTATTACTCTTAGAATTCACAATGATAGACCCTGGAGTTGCCTGCAAATGTATATGAAACATTTGTACTACATATCAATAGAAATGCAGTACTAAAACACTGAGAATTTCCATTCAAATAGCTGTGAAATGTTGAGTACAATGATTAGATTTATATTTCTGGTTCAATGAGATGATATTCTTTGAGGAAAGTGGTTAAAACCCTTAAAAATTCAGGGCTATAGAGCTCAGAACACTATGTAAATGTTGTTATTACACTTAGAATTCACAATGATAGACCCTGCAGTTGCCTGGAAATGTATATGAAACACTTGGATTACAAGCAAATAGAGTCTTAATTTCT
>NW_006351772.1:0-548 GCF_000327345.1 Myotis davidii
CTCTCTCTCTCTCTCTCTCTCTTCCTTTTTCTCCCTCCCTCCCTTCCACTTTCTCCAGAAAAGCAATGGAAAAATATTTTCAGGTGAATATTAACAACAAGAGAAAAGGACATAGAAAGCATAAAAAAGAACTCGTCAGAAATGAAAACTACAATA
Source organism: Myotis davidii (assembly GCF_000327345.1). NCBI lineage: Eukaryota > Metazoa > Chordata > Mammalia > Chiroptera > Vespertilionidae > Myotis > Myotis davidii. The sequence goes on from NW_006351772.1 coordinate 157, forward strand.
TCTGAAATGATAGAAAGAACAAGAACAGATTAGATGAATGAGAGGATTAAATCAGTGATTTAGAGAACAAGATAACAACAGTAAGCATCCAAGAGTTAAAAAGTAGAACAAAAACATAGAATTAAAAAATGAGGAAAGTCTAAGGACCTCTGGGACAGAGCATCAAGTATAACAACTTCCACATCATAGAGGTGCCAGAAGGAGAACAGAGTGAGCAAAGGATCAAGAATCTGTTTGAAGAAATAATAGCTGAAAACTTCCCTAACCTAAAGAAGGAAAAAGTCACAAGTTCAGAAAGCACAGGATTCCTATCAAGACAAACCCAAAAAAGCCCACACCAAGACACCTCATAATTAAAATAGCAAAGGTTAAAGACAAAGAGAGAATCTTAA
>NW_006351773.1:0-548 GCF_000327345.1 Myotis davidii
TTAGGAAGGTTGAGAACCACTGCTCTATATGGTCAGAGCTAACTCACTACCATCAATCTACTTCCTCACTCATAGGAGGGGGAAAAGAGGAAAAGGTGGGCAGGCAGTCTCCTTTTCTAAATTGCAGACAGTTTAAACATAATTCTGCTCATATTCCATTGGACAGAACCCCAATGACATGGCCATTTATAACTCCCAGGAAGGCTAGAGATGTAACCTGCAACTGGGGCCATATGCTTAGCCAACGTTCATATGGTTGTGTTATTAAAAGGAGAGAGAAAAGGAAGAGATAAAGGAAAGCAATCCGCAGGCTTTGTCATTTTACCTTATTTAGCCTTTCCCACAATCCTGCATTATAAAGCTAATTTTTTTAATGAACAATGCATCTGAGGCTGTCAATTTTCCCATGAGCCACAGCAGGAAGTTGTAGAAGTGGAATTCAAACTCAAGTCCATCTGCCTGAAAACCCATCTTCATTCTACTATACCATGTACCATGTACCAAATTAATCTTCCTCCAACAGCCAAGGCACATAATCTATATATATA
>NW_006351774.1:0-548 GCF_000327345.1 Myotis davidii
TTTTTTAAAGTGTGATAAGAGTATATTGCTGTATTTTAATATAAGATAACTTCCCCAAATCTTTCTGTATCTTAATAAAGTAGTTGATAGTTTTTTTATAAACTTGCACTCTGAGATTTCTTGATCTAAAAACCCTAAATGCAAGCTTTCAATAGTACAAAATAAAATCAATAGCTCTTACAGTTAATCATATATTTATACATATTTAAATAAGGACTTCAGCAAATTACTTTAGCAAAATTACTACAGGATATTTTTTTTGCTACAGAATTTAGTCACTTTGGATTAAGTCCAAGAGAGTGAAAGGAGAAAATGATATACAATATCAATTTTAAGGGCATGTAATGTCATGATGGCACTATTAAATATTAATATTAATTATTAAAATTGCCATATATGTATGGAATCAACTATTGGTGATCAATTTATTTCCTTTTAGGTATCTGAGTATTTCTTATCTGAAATCTGTGGTTTTAAAACATTTCTCAAACCTGACCATACTGAGCTCAGTATGCTTACGTATAAAGTATCCTTAAAAGGCTGGGGAA
>NW_006351775.1:0-548 GCF_000327345.1 Myotis davidii
CCCACAGGTTGAGAACCGCTGGTCTAGGAGATTGATAACACATTTTATTCTTTGAAGGAAAATAGGTCCTCTCTCACACATTAGGGAGAGTTAAATGGGTACAACTCTAATGGAAGGAGTTTTGCAAGATTTGTCAAAACCTCATATATCCATTGACTCACAATTGCACTTCTAGGAATTTTTCCTACAGTTATACTTGCCCAAATGTGAAATGCTATCATTCATGCCAACATTACTTGACATAAAAAACTGGAAATATCTCACATGCCCATTAATAGGACACTGGTTACAAAGGCCTTGGAACATTTACAGAGGGAAGTACTACACAGAATTTTTTTTAAAAAAGAGGACGCACTCTAATTGATCATAAGATGTATTGTTAAATGCAAAAGAAAAGGTAATGTATAATGGTGTATACGGCATGCTACTTTTTGTAAAAAGAAAAGGAATAAGATTATCTCTTTATACTTTCCTTTAAGTGCATGAAGAAACTCTGCAAGAATAGATAAGAAAATAATCCCAGCTGGTGTGGCTCAGTGGTTGAGCAT
>NW_006351776.1:0-548 GCF_000327345.1 Myotis davidii
TTAATATTTATAAATACAGTTTATTAATAAATTAATAAATTTCAGTATTTTTTCTCCCTTGTGTCAGTGTGAATAATTACTACTGTCCTGCCTTTTTTATTTCTGCCTTTCACCAACTATTCCAGGGCTCAGTCTCAGCCACCCACCCACCTGCCCCTCCAAAGGCCATATAATCATGTTCTCATCAAAAGTGAAAAAATAACTAAATAAGCCTAATGCAGCTGGATCAACACTAAAATACTGAAAAAGACTTACAAGAAGTGAAGAGTTGGCTTGGAACCTAGGGTAAGGGGTGCAACCAAGGCGTCCAAGGAATGGGGGTTGGCTGGAGTTGGGTCTGGGGTGTTTGGGTCACTAGGAGGAGCTTTTGGGTGGCGCAGGAGAGCTCACCAGGCTGGAACAGTACAGAACTGTCAGCCCACCGTGCCGCTTACCAGCTGAGTGACGTGAGAAAGTTAGCTAACCCCTGCGCTTCAGTGTCAGGAAACGCCTTTACTCTCCAGGCAAACCCGGTTCGGGTTCCCAGGCGGACCCATAGAGAAGAAAGG
>NW_006351777.1:0-548 GCF_000327345.1 Myotis davidii
TGTGTTAGGTGTCTCGTGGACCGTGGTCCGGAGCTATTCCTGAGCTGTAACATGGCACAGCTGAAGAACACGCCACAGGCCATACCTGCCTAAGTTCAAACCCCAGGCTCACCACCTACAGGTGGGAGCCTCGAAGAGCCCATCTGTACAGTGGGGTGGAAACTCCCACGCCCCCGGGGCTGCTCAATTAAACGTGCTCTCGTTTGTATCAGCCTCAGAGCCAGGCTCAGCCTTGTTTGTTGGAGGTGCTTTGGGAAAAGAATGAAGAAAAGTAATGAATGACTGGTCCCTATCTATTCCTCTGCCACATCTATGCAAGCAGGCAGGCCCGACGCCTCTGAGGGACGCAGGCTGGCACAGTTCTCACTCTTAGCTGCATGCATGAAGCAAGTCTGTTCCAGCTGGTGAGTGTCAAACCAGCCACAGGTCAAAGGGCTGCAAAGCAGATCCCAGACCAAAACTTCTGCAGGACTCGGGGTGGCTGACTCCTTCCTTCCCACTCCTGCAGCAAGACTCAGGCCCCACCCCAGACTCACCCACCAAACCCC
>NW_006351778.1:0-548 GCF_000327345.1 Myotis davidii
TGTTGTGTTGGCTGTTGTCATTTTTTAAATTTAATAATCTAAGGGAAAAGATGTCTTTGTCTTACCTAAATAGGTATTTGCATGTTTTAAAAATTCTTATGGTACATGGGTTGAAAATTGCTACTCTATACAATAACCTCAGAATCCTTTGTCAGATTCAGCCTATGCTTAACCTTTCTCTGATGACTTATGCGCATATTAACTGGGTTTGTTGAAAGTTCCTGAAAAACCAGCATGCTTTTTAACTTTTATTGATACTGCTCTTCAAATTTCTTTGACATTTTTCCTTAAGAGTCAGGAAACCTCAGTCAAAGACCTCAATCTTTAAAGCTTTATTTAAATTCTTCACAGACTTAATACAGGTCTCTTCTATACACTCATTGCAATTTACTTCTAGAGTTAGGAATTATCAATGTACCTTATGTTCAAACTGTTTCAGAATGAATTTGTCCCTTAATAGAGTGAATGCCTTAAGAGTGGGACTGATTTGTCCGTTATAAATCGTATGGTGCCTTAAATATAATAAACTAGAGGCCCAATGCACGAAA
>NW_006351779.1:0-548 GCF_000327345.1 Myotis davidii
CTTACTTTCTTTAGGAGATATTTCTAAGAGTAAACTTGTTGAATTATATGGTAGAAATATGTTTTAGCTTTAGTAGATATTACTAAACAGTCTCCCAAAGTGTTTGAACTAACTTATACTCTCTTCAACAATGTATAATACTTTTAGTTTATTCCACATAATGCCCGACATTTGGTTTGTCAGGGGGACCCAACACCACTCCCAGGTTGATGATTTGCCACGACTCCAGGACTTATCATATAGACATGCTCATGGCTACGATTTATTGCAGCAAACGGATATAAAGCAAAATTGCAAAAGGAAATGGCACATGGGACAAAGTTCAGAGGAAATCAAGCACAAGCTTCCAAGAGTCCTCTCTCAGTGTAGTCACACGGGATGGATGCACTTAATTCCTCCAACAGCGGATTGTGACAACATGTAAAACGTTGTCTACCAGGGAAACTTGTTAGAGGCTCAGTGCTCAGGGCTTTTATTGAGGCTTGGCACCCAAGCTCTATGTGTAGGCAATCTCTGCCTAGCACGTACCAAAATTCCAGACTCCCAGA
>NW_006351780.1:0-548 GCF_000327345.1 Myotis davidii
CCCTGGTGATCAGTGTGCTCCCACAGCCAATCTCTTTTGGTCCCTCCCCCAGGCAGGCCAGCCCTGATTGGCCCTGATTGAGACTGGGCGAGATGGCCCTGAGCAGCCCTATCCCTGGCCAGGCTGAGGGACCCCCACCTTTACACGAATTCGTGCATTGGGACTCTAATGTTAATAACATCATTGAAGATCAGAGTAACCTTTAGTTCATTTCCCTTTGGACTACAGTGCTTGGTTTTTCTACTTTGCTTTTATGAACCTACTCTTCATGCCAATAAAACGACAGGAAAAAGAACTAGGAATAGATGCTGGAAAGAAAGGATCCTGGAATGAAAGGAATGATGAAGAGAGGGTGGAAAGGTGAGCAACAGAGGTGGAGTAGCCCAGGGGACCAAACCATGATTGGATGCCCAATCTTCCTTGCAGAGCTTCCTTAGATGTGGTAAAGGATAGGCCTTTGGGCTGACCGTTTGAGACTAATGTAATTTAATTCACCAAGTTTCATCATAAAGTTTTCAATTTTAAAATAAAAGTAAAGATATTCCCTA